>NW_021703766.1:13039940-13168767 GCF_005190385.1 Monodon monoceros | reverse complement strand
GGGGGCTGTGAATGGAGGGAGTTACATGGGAGCTACAACTGCCGACTACATTAATGGCAGCTTTATTTCTTGGCAGGATGGGGTTACGGAGATGTTCCTGGTATTGCTCCTGATATTTTTCGCAGGTCTCAAAAATTTTTAAATTATTAAAAAACAATAGCAACGACAACAACAAAACAGTTTTTTAAACTGCATAGAATAACAGCACTAACTTTTTCTATCAGTTTTTATTAAGTGGAAAAGGCAGAAACTGTACTGAATTGCATCTGACTCTCTCTGCACCTGTCTAAGCTGTTCCCCTGAAGAAGCACGTTGCTCTCAATGGCCCATCTTGTGCTCAGGAACACTACAGCTCTTGGTGGAAGACGTTTAACCCAGTTCTGAAGAGGTGTGCCAGGGTCCATATACTTACGGCTCAGCAAGCATCATGGGTAACGCATTCTCTTGTATCTTGGATGGTCGATTGAACCCCATGGCATAGACTCCCTGCAGAAGCTGTGGTTTCCTAGGAGGCCAGGGAGAGAAAGATGGATTCCTAGTTGTTGAAATTGTTTTAAAAGCCTAGAATTTTATTTTTCCCTATATCTAGCAAAGAATGATACTTCCTGTCAGACATATTTTCCTATGCCTTAAAAAATACTAACTAAAACAAAACAAAACCAAAATCTTTCCCTACTAAATCTTAATCTGAAACTACTACGCAATTTATAAAATCCGGGCTAGTTTCCTTTCTTGGAGAAATTCATCTTTCAGGAGACCCACAAATTTGGTTGGCCTTGGATGACAAACATTCCCAGGATACTGGAAGAATGGTACTTATTAATTCATAGTATAAAATAAATTATAAAAGACATATCTAAAAATAAACACTGCTTACTACGCTGCTAAGATACAGAAGTCCCTTTAGGGAATGACATTTCAGTTTTCATTTCTCAGTGCAGATGCTCCACTGAACCACAGTCATTTTGTGTTCCATGGGCCTTCCAAAGCCAGCTGTGCAAGAACTCGGGACAATTGAGAGGTAAGAAAATTGATTCAGCCAGTTTCTAGTAAATAGGTAAAGGGAGTTCAGTAATCATACTGAACTTTACGAGTGATTAGATTTACTTATTTTGTCTAGTCAAAATCAAAACTAGAAAAGCGCCAACTTCTTACATAAGTAGCCACACAACAAATATCAAATAAAGCTGCTTTTGTAGTACATTTATAATAAGCTCTCTGCTACCTCTAAATTGACAGGGTGTTTAACAAAAATCCCACCACATTGTTTTTAAAGTAAAGTCAAACCAAGTCAAGAGTGTTCTCTAAGCCTTCCTTAGAGTTTAACAGGCTCTCTAAAAGGCAATTCTTCTGGCATATGGTGGTTCTCAGACACAAAGAACTTTGAACAGTAACATCCATTTGGAAGAAAAGGTTGTGAAGTTTAGCAGATTCTGATTTGGTTGCCAAGGAAACAAAGTCACTACTGAAAGAGGACGCAAGTGATCCAAGAACTTTCAGTGGCTCATTATTTTTCTTTTATTTTGCAGATCTTTTCAGTAAAAAATAGACCAAGTATATTAGGTGACCTAGGTTTTATTCTTTGTTTCCTTTGGCTACTAACAATTAAATCGGAAAGAACTTGCCTTTTCAAAGAGGACAGTTCATCACTGGTTGACCTGAGAACTCCAGTCCTTTAAATGAAAGGAATTTAAAAAGACCACTGATACTTGGAAAAGCAAGCTGTCAGAGCACATCTAGCTGCTCGGACAGAATTTATGAATGGAAGCAGAGATGACAGATTTGCTGAAAAAAGCCTTTGACAGAGAAAATACACATAGAAAAGTATAATGTCCTGAAAATATTCAAAAAAAAAGGCCACACTTTAAAAACCTTGCTCTTAGCTATTGCTGCATTAACAACTTGATTTGGTTCTAGTTAGCTCTCTTATTTAAAGTGTCTCTTACTCTCAAGTGGTGGTAATAGTTGGCAGAAATGTGGCCCCTATTTGCCTACAGTGGGCATATGATAGATTTTGCTGAACAAAGGCAAAGAATCCATTCATTCCACCACTTTCTTATTCACTAGCTATTTTCTGTCTATGATTTGAGTCCTGGCAGGCAGCAAGAAGGGTAGCTATGTCTTGTGTTACTCATAACACCCAGCACAGTGTCATGTACATAAACCAACAACCCTAAATACCTCTTTACTAACTTACTGAAGGAAACGAAAAACTTGGCATAACATTACATAATTCTCTGCCTTTAAAACAAGGACATGTTAGAAGTCATTCTCACCACAGTGCAGAAATGTGCACACATAAGGCTTAATTCTGGGTTCTGGATTTTTAAAAAAATTCTGCAACACTGAAGGCTGATTTCCACTGCAGTTACTGGGAATCCTGCACAGGCTTCTTGGACAGATTTTATAAAAGCAGATAAACTGTTCTTAACACTGTAAACCCTACAGTCTAACAAAAGGGCTTACCTAATAAGAAATGTTCCTGACATCCAGAAATCACCTGTCAGCCAATATTTTATTGAAAGTTCTAAGAGCATAAAAGAAAAGAGACTTTCAGCTATGATGAATAAATTTGTGGCATTTAAAAATCCCTAAAGAGAGGAACTGGGTAGCCAAGAGACAAGGGTGGAGGGAGACCATCACTTTTCCATACTTTTAAACTTTTGAATCCTGTGAATTATTAACTAGTCAAAGAAAGTAAATATACTAAGATTTAAAAAAAAATAAAAGTAGAAAGTAAAATTCCCACAAGATCCTTGATATGCTAAGTCTTATAAAGGAGGGACTAGCAGGGAACAGTTGTTCAAAGGAACGGATACTCACAGCCGAAGCTCCTCGAAGGACTTCACCGAGTAGAGTGGGGAGTTTGGATCTCGCTGCAGGACTTCCACTTGGTTGGTGTTATCGACAAGGTTGCTTCTGATCAGCTTGTTGAGTAAGGACTGGGCGGCTCTGTCCTCTGTAGGAAACAACCAGTAGATCTTCCTCATACTCAGTGGGCAAACCCCACCCTTGTGAAACCTCTCTCCCCATGTCTGCACCCACACCTGAATGGCCCAGCAAGGTAGGAGAAAAACATAATCACACCAAAAGGTCTCACTTTAAACTCCTGACTGCTAGACTCAAGTGGGCTGAGCTACCCAGCAAGACTTTATGTTTCTATACGCCACTTATTCACTCTTCTTCTCTCTTCAACTTCTAACCTCTCCACATTCTCACTCATCTAATGACCCTGCTACTCACTTCCCTGAGAAGTGAACGTAATCAGAAGCACCTCCAAGCGCTGCCGTGACAACCCACATACCCACTTGCGTTTTTGAGTGTCCTTTCCACCTTCCCTGCTGTAACTGTGGATGGACCGCCATGCTCCTGAGGCTAGCCCCTCTACTTATACAATGGGTCCCATTCCGTCTTTCAGACAAGGATATTTCTCCCAGCAGTGACCTTCTCTCTTGCATGATCAGTTTCTCCCTCTAATGGATCATTCGCACCAGCATGTACACACATTGTAACACCTCTCATCATAAATGTGCTTCCTCCTTTATCCCACATCCCCATCCAGTTACTGTCCCAGTTCTCTGCTCCCTTTTATGGAACATTCCCTGACAGGGCTGTCTATACTTATGTCTTCACTTTCTCTTCACTGAAGAGGTTTTTTTAATTTAACCTCCCCACCTGACCTCAACAGCCCTTGTCAAGCTCACCAATGACTCTACACTCTAAATCAACTGAACAATTTTTAGTTCTCTTAACCAACTTATTACCTATATATGACTCCCTACTTTTGAAACACTTCCTTCTTTTGGTTTCCGGGATACCACTCTCTTTTGGTTCTCCTTCTATCTCACTGTTTTCAATTTCCTTGGCTGATTCCCCTCATCTCCTTGATCTTATAACTCAGAATGCCTCTGGCTCCAGAGAGGCACGTCCTAGGTGATACTATGTCTCTTGCTACAGGGTTTCAAAGATTAGTTACCTTTCTCTTCTTCATCTGTTTTCTCTGCAGTGGCATTAGTTTTGATAACACCTACACAAGAAAAGAGTTATCATAATCAGAAAGGCAAGTATCAAATCTACTCAAAAGGGGACCTCCCTGGTGGTGCAGTGGTTAAAAATCTGCCTGCCAATGCAGGGGACACGGGTTCAAGCCCCGGTCCAGGAAGATCACACATGTGGCGAAGCAATTAAAGTGGTGTGCCACAACTACTGAGCCTGCGCTCTACAGCCTACGAGCCACAACTATTGAAGCCCGCGCGCCTAGAGCCTGTGCTGCACAAGATGAGCCACCACAATGAGAAGCACGCACAATGCAACGAAGAGTAGCCCCCACTCGCCGCAACTAGAGAAAGGCCATGCACAGCAACCAAGACCCAACACAGCCAAAAATATATATAAATAAATAAATTTATTTAAAAAAAAATCCACTCAAAAGGTGGGACAATATAAATATCAAACCTTATTTAAGTGATCAAAATTTAAATAGTTGGCATTTCTATACGTTTAATGGATTTTTATTCCTAGGAAGTTTAGTGCATAAGAAAATTTCAAATTTCTAGAAATGCTGGCTGACTTCAGAGTGATCAGATATGTCACCTCTGACTTACTTATTTAAAATATAGCATTATTATAACTATATTTAAAATATAGCATTATGTTAGCAGACACAATTAGACATGAGAAAGAAAATAAAGGTATTAAAAATTAAAAGAGGTAAAACGATCACTTTTTTTAGATTACAAAAGATTGTAGGGGCTTCCCTGGTGGCGCAGTGGTTGAGAGTCCGCCTGCCGATGCAGGGGACACAGGTTCGTGCCCCAGTCTGGGAAGATCCCATATGCCACAGAGCGGCTGGGCCCGTGAGCCATGGACGCTAAGCCTGCGCATCTGGAGCCTGTGCTCCGCAACGGGAGAGGCCACAGCAGTGAGAGGCCCGCGTACCGCAAAAAAAAAAAAGATTTTAAACTTGCAGGACTAAGAGAATCAACTTAAAAATGACTACAAAATAAGATATCTCAGTAAAAAATAAAAGAGCTAGGTACAAAATAAATAAATAGAAAACAGTAGCTTTTATAAATAGAGATATTATTGAAAAGATCCTCTTTATAATACCAACTAAAAAGATAAAATATTGCACCTAGAAATAAAATTAACAAAAAATATGTGAGACTTATATGAAGAAAACTTTAAAACACTCATAAACTAATGCAAAGAGATAAAGCTAAAAAGCTCATAAATAAAATGGAACTCTAAGATATTCAATTAACCCAAAAGAAAGCAGGAAAAGAGCGAGAGAAACAAAATATAAAGGGACAAACAAACAGTAAAATTGCTAACCTAAACCCAACCACATCAATAATTACATTAAATGCAAACGGATAAAATACTCCAGTTAAAAGACAGAGATTATTAGAATGGCTAAAAAAGCAAGATCCAACTGTCAGCTGTCTACAAGAGGCACACTTTATTTTTATTTATTTATTTATTTTTTTGTGGTACGTGGGCCTCTCACTGTTGTGGCCTCTCCTGTTGCGGAGCACAGGCTCCGGACATGCAGGCTCAGCGGCCATGGCTCACGGGCCTAGCCACTCCACAGCATGTGGGATCTTCCCGGACTGGGGCACGAACCCGTGTCCCCTGCATTGGCAGGCAGACTCTCAACCACTGCGCCACCAGGGAAGCCCCACACTTTATTTTCTAATTTTTTAAAATTGAGGTATAGTTAATTTACCATATTGTATTAGTTTCAGGTGTACAACATAGTGATTCAAAATTTTTACAGATTATACTCCTACAAGAGACACACTTTAAATATAATAACACAAATAAGTTGAAAGTCAGTGGATGGAAAGAGATACATCACGCAACCAGTAAGCATACGAAGGCTGAAGTGGCTCAGGTAATGCAGATTTTAAGACCAAAATCACCACCAGAGATAAAGGAGGATACTTCTAATAAGAGGTCCATTCATTAGGAAGACATAAATGTGAATGTACCTGGCAACAGATCTGCAAAACACAGGAGGCCAAAACTGACAAAATTAAAGGGAGAAATAAGACTATTCCACAATTGTCGTTGGAAATTTTAACACTTCTCTTTCAACAACTGGAAGAACTAGACCAAAAAGCAAACAACAAAAAACAGTTAAGACATAGAAGATCTGAGTTAACACTATCAACAAGAGTGGCCTAATTGACATTTAGAGGACACTATACCCAATAACTGCAGAATCATATTTAATGGTTTCTGATCAAAATGGAGTTAAATTAGAAATTAATAAGATATCTGGAAACCCCCCAAGTATCTGGAAATCAAACAACACACTTCTAAATTATCCATGGGCCAATAAAGAAATCAAAAGGGAAACTGAAACTATTTGAAGTATATGATAAAAAAGAAGAGGAAAGTAAACCCAAAGTAAGTAGAAGGAAAAAAATACAGAGTAGAAATCGATGAAATAAAAGACAAATATTCAAGAAAATTAACATTGCCGAAGCCTAGCTCTTTGAAAAGATAAAAAAACCTGGTAAGTCTCTAGGCAGACTCATCAAAAAAGAACAAACACATACCGCCAGTAATAGAAATGAAAGAGGGGACATCACATATGCTACAGTCATTAAAACATTCCTAAAGGACACAAAAAGGGATGTGAAAAAAATGGAAAGACTTAATCATAGGTTTTATAAAAAGACTCAATAGCATATAGATGTTAAGTTATAAATGTAACATGGTCCTAGGGGAAATACTAAAAGATTCTTTGTCTTCTTAGAACTAGTCAAGTTGACTATAACAGAATACGTATGGAAAATAAGAATAGCCAGGAACACTCTAAAAAAAGATCAATGGGGACTTCCCTGGCAGTCCAGTGGTTAAGACTCTGCGCTTCCACTGCAGGGGGCATGGGTTTGATCCCTGGTCGGGGACCTAAAATCCCACATGCTGTGCGGCACAACCAAAAAAAAAAAAAAAAAAAAAATCAGTGAATGGGGACCAGCAGTCACAGACATTAAAGCATGTCATAATGCTCCAGCAATCAGGAATATGATCCTGGTACATGAATATGCAAAATAAGCTTGATAGGATAGATGAGAAAATGCAGAATTTGGTATATAATACAGGTGGATCTCAAATTAGAGAGGAAGAATGGACTATTACAAAAGCGGCACTGAAACAAATCTGTAGCCATCTTGACATTAAAAAGGTGAAACACACTAGAGAAAACACTTTGGATCCATACCTCACAATCCACACCAGGAAAAATTCCAAAAGGATCAAAGACTGGGCTATGAAAACTGACTCAAATTCCAGAAATAATAATGTGAAAGACTGATACGTTTGACTATATAAAAATGTTTGCAGAGGGACTTCCCTGGTGGTCCAGTGGTTAAGATTCCATGCTCCCAATGCAGGGGGCCCAGGTTCCATCCCTGGTCAGGGAACTATGTCCCGAATGCAGCAACTAAAGATCCTGCGTGCTGCAACGAAGATCCTGCATGCCGAAAGTAAGACCCGGCGCGGCCAAATAAATAATTAAAAAAAAAAAGTTTGCAGAGCAAAAATACACAAGAAAAAAGTCAAGAGACAAAACTGGCTGAAGTATTAGCAACTTCTATCACAATCTTAAAATATGAAGTTCTTCATATTTAGAAAAAAGACAAAAAGCTCGGTAGAAAAGGAAATAAATTCCTTAATACTTATGAAAATATTCAGCCTTATTAATGAAATACAAAATGTATTACACTGATCCACCATGTTTTACCTGTCAGATTAGCAAGATTTCAAGTTTTTGACTAAAAATTCTGTGGTGGGGCTATAGGGAAACACTTTCATGCTTTACTGATAGAAATATAAATTGGTATAATACTTATGGAGGGTACCTTGAAAAATACTGATAAAAAGTTCAAGTGCATATGCCTTTGACCATGGATATCCATTTTGGGGGAATTTATCCTACAAACGTATTTGCATACATGTAAAAAGAATTAAGTTCATGGTTATTCCATGAAACACTTTATAACACCAAAAGAATGTGACCAACCCAAGTATCTATCAAAAGATGACTGGTTAAATAAATTATGGTCTATCAACACAATGTAATACTACGCAGTTACAAAACTGAGTGAGGAAACTCCATTTACTGGTAAGGAAAGCTTGCCAAGGTATGTTGTTGAATGAAAAAAAGTAAGTACACTGTGTATACTCTGCCATCTTTTGGTGAGAGAGAGAGAGAGGGAGAGAGGGAGAAAAATCTGTATTTGTTTTGCATAAAGAAACATTGCAAGTGCAACTGAGATTATCATACTAAGTGAAGTAAGTCAGAAAGAGAAAGACAAATACCATATGAGATCACTTATATGTGGAATCTAAAATATGACACAAATGAACCTATCTATGAAACAGAAACAGAGTCACAGACATAGAGAACAGACTGGTGGTTGCCAAGGGGGAGGGGGTTGGGGGAAGGATGGAGTGGGAGGTTGAGGTTAGCAGATGTAAGCTATTATACATAGAATGGATAAACAACAAGGTCCTACTGTATAGCACAGAGAACTATATTCAATATCCTATGATAAACCATAATGGAAAAGAATATATAAAAAAAGAATGTGTATGTATGTATAACTGAATCACTTTGCTGTCCAGCAGACATGAACACAACATTGTAAATCAACTATACTTCAATTAAAAAAAAAGAAACTTTGGAAGAATATTAAAAATCCAATAACAGTGGTTACTTATGGCATAGGGTGGTATATGGGTTGAACTGTGTCCCCCCCAAAATTCGTATGATCAAGTCCTAACCCCCCAGTATCTCAGAATGTGATCTCCTTTTGAGATGGGTTCACTGCAGATGTAATTAGTTAAGATGAGGTTGTTAAGATGGGCCCTAATCCAGTATGACCAATGTTCTTATTAAAAAGGGAAATTCTGGATGTAGACATGCACAATACCATGAAGGCAGGGACTGGGGTGATGATGGAAGAAATGCCTATAAGCCAAGGAATGCCAAAGATAGCCAGCAAACCATCAGAAGCTAGGAAGAGACATGGAATAGATTCTTCCTCACAGCCTTTAGGAGGAACTAAACCAGCTGACACCTTGATCTCACATTTCTGGCCTCCAGATCTGAGACAATAAATTTCTGTTGTTAAACCACCTAGTTTGTGATACTTTGTTGTGGGAGCCCTAGCAAAGTAATATAGGTGGGGAGTGGGATCTGGGTAAATGGTGGTCCGGGATGGGAAGGAGGCCTTTCACTTACTTATACTTTCTGAATTTTGAACCCAGATTAACCTTCCAAAAAATTAAATTAAAAAAAACGTAAGGAAACATTATCAAGTGAACAGTGACTGTACAATCCAATAGTGATTCTTGATTTTAAGGAGTCAGAAGCTAAAATGTGGAAAACTAATATACCTCCATCATTAATGAAACCGAATTTACTGGTTCTCAAATCCAGCGCTGACATTTGCCAAACGTGCTAAATGAAAGCTCCTTTCCACATCGCACCTATGAGTGCAAAGCAGAAGTGCACATGTAGCTTGTAGTTACTAGTGACTCACCATTGGTATCTGGTTTGACTTTCTCTTCCTTGATCTGCAAATTACTCATCTGAATGGGAATAAAAGGAAACACTTAAGAGTAGAGACACCTGATAACCAAATACCATGAATTACACAATTGACAGTTAAACACAGGTTTGAACTTCAAGGGTTCACTTATTCAAGGATAAATGTTACAGTATTACTCAACCCATGGTTGGTTGAATCCAGAGATGTGGAACCACATATACGGATGGACAATGTTAGTTATTTGGGGATTTTCAACTGCAGGGAGGGTTGGGGGCTCATAACCCCCAAGTTGTTCAATGGTTAACTACATTTATTAAGCTCATGTACACAAGTCTAAATGGTAAAACAAAAAAGGGGGGAGGGTCTTACCCAACTGTTAGAAAGCAATGTTTATTTACTTATTTTTAATTTTTATTTTATTTTTTTGGCCGTGCTGCACGGCATGTGGGATCTTAGTTCCCCAACCAGGGATCAAACCTGTGCCCCCTGCAGCTGAAGTGCAGAGTCCCAACCACTGGACCGCCAGGGAATTCCCAGGAAGCAACATTTTAAAACATTTACTTATATCAGCCACCCAATAAGCAGAGTGGTTGAAACCAGATACCAAGTATCTTTAGGTCTATATTTGTGTTATTCATAAGAACACAGCTAGATTAGGGTTGTAGGTTAAAAAAGATTTGAAACCAATTCTCAGTAACTGTCTTTTAGGGAATATCTGATGCTAAATACTAGATTTAAATTCTAGAGTACAGAATCATATCCTTTATAATACTTTTTGATTTATTTGTGGCTGTCAATTTTATACTTCTGACCTGATTCCTCCTGAACTCCAGTGCCACATTTCCAAATGCTTGATGGGCACTGTATAGAAAAGAGTTAACACAGCAGGTCTGACTGCTATCCTTAGGAAAGCCAGCTTGCAAAGTTGGCCCCTGGCTGACACCTGGAAACTTGGATTTGGAGAGAGTTCCCACCATTCCCAGAACCGCTGAGGGGTTCAGTAACTATCTTTCTAAAAACATGTGGTTTATGATAACACCTGGTTTCCTTCCAGGGGTCTGGAATTTTGGTACCTGCTAGGCAAAGAATGACGATGTGATAGACCCCTAATAAAAACCCTGAGCACTGAGTCTCCAACGAGCTTCTCTGACAACACTTCATATGTGTTGTTACAATCTGTGGCTAGAGGAATTAAGCAGGAATTAAGTGGAGCTTGTGACTCCTCTGGGAGAAGGTTCTTAGAAGCTTGTGCCTGGTTTCCTCTGGACTTTGCAACAGGGGCCTTTTCCTTTTGCTAATTTTGCTTTCCATTGTAATAAATCACAGCTGTGAGTACAATCACATGCTGAGTCCTATGAGTTCTCCCACGAAATCATTGAACCTGGACACCTCTCGGTGATTCCCAACACAGGTACTTACCAAGTTGTCCTCCTTACCTCAAATTCAGAACAGCCAAACATGAACTCATCACCCTACGTATCAAATCTGCTGTTCCTCCCACTCCCCTAATCCTGTTATTAGCACTATATTAATATCACCTTGTGGGATCCAGGTTGAAAACAGTCATCTTTGCCTTTATCTCCCTTCTCTTCTCTTTTTTAAATCTTCACACCTCCACAATTATCTCTTGAATCCATCCCCTCATCTTTACTTTCATCATTCAACATAGGCCCCCTATCTCTGGGCTATGAGAGTAACTTCCACATTGATCTCCTTTCCTTTGGACATCACTCCTAATATATTCTGTTCTCTGCAGTCCAATAAATCTTGCTAGCTCTCAGATCTAATCTTGTCAGTATCCTTCTTAAAAACCCCCAAACAAACAAAAAAAAAACCCCAAACAAGCCAAATAAAGCCTTTCATCTTCAAGTTCTTTGTTAAGGGCCAAAGTACACTCCTACGATATTTTCAGTACTGCTCCTACTACAACCCGATAACCTTAAGCTGCAGCAAAAATGAGTTCTGATTCCTGTTCTCTAGGCAAGTCCAGCACTTCTGTGCATTCTATTCTAAAATGCTGTTCACCTTCATCTCTATCTTAAATGATTATTTTCTAATATCCAGCACAAATATAAACTTCTTCACGAGGAATTTCCTACTCATAAACATCCTCTCCCCATTCAAAGTTCATTTCTCACATTATTCTTACCATTTTCACAGCACCTCCCACATTCTAAGCTTCCTAACTAGATTGTAAAGCTTCTTCCTAAACGTCCCTGGATTTAGCCCATTTCAACAATCTGCTGAGAAACTGACAATCCTCCCAAGGCAATAAAGGGTGACCGGAGAAGAAATGTAATTTAGGCATTAAAAGGTTACATAACACGTCAGACTACAAGGGACTTCCCTCGCGGTCCAGTGGTTAAGACTCCACGCTTCCACTGCAGGGGGCACAGGTTCGATCCCTAGTAGGGGAACTAAGATTCCTCATGCCGCACTGAAGGGGGGTGGGGGGAAAGACTTCTGACTACAAAAAAACCCTATATTCTTAAAATCAATGGTCCATTACCACCAAACAAAGGTAACTTAGAGATAAGAACGGGGAGTCACAGTTTACACTATAGTTAACTTCCCACTGAATGGATCTTCATTAATCAAAGAACCAGTATATGAAATTAAATGTCTCTTTAAACACAGATGAAACAGTTTGTAGTGCCTCCCCCCGTTTGCAGTAGATTGAAACACTAAATATAAACCTGAATCTGTTATTCTGCAAATTGCTACAAACCGCCAACCATGTTAAGCACGCATCTAAAAAACGGTAATATAAGAGTAGCAGACAATCACTCAGAAACCAGATGAAAAAGAGAATCAGCATTGCGCCTTTTCTTACAATCCCCACTGAGGAGGTGCAGTGCAGAAAAGACAGCATACATAGCAGGGACAGATTTGCCACAGGATAAAAGTCTTTAACTGGCCCAGATCAAAGGAAAAGCCTCCATACTGGTCTCTTCTGCCTTAGCCGCAAATCAAGGCTAAGAGATTCCTCCCAGCAAACCTTTAGGGGTGTGTGGGCCACGGCCTGCCCAACCCAGGGAGCTCCCTGGACTCCAAGCAGGGTCGGCTTGGGCCCTCCAGTACGCTCGCCCCGCCTGGAGCTGAAGCCACTGACCGACTTGACAGCCGCTTCCTGCTTGTCCACTGCCAGGGCCCACGAATCGGTGGCCATGGTCCCGGAGGAGAAAGGCCGACTGGCGAAAAACACAACCGCACGCACAGCAGCACCAACCCTGAACTCTGCAGGCGCAAGAACCACATTCACTCGGACCGGAAGCGGCGATGCGCGAAGGTGACGTCAGTTTCCGTCCGGGGCGAGACGTCACCGTCCGCGCGGCGCCACGCAGGGCCTAACATCGGGCTTCGCTTCCATTCGTCGTGCCCCGCTTCCTCTCGTCGTGCCCATACCCGGTTTTTCTGCGGACTTCCCCGGGAGCCACCTCATCGTGCCTGGAAATCCGTAAGTTCAATGGGGTGAAACTCGTAGACCTCACTTCTTTGCCTTACATCACTCTGAAGTAACCTAAATTTTATTTTTACGTCTGCCACTTCTCATAATAAATGTGTTAAGTTTCTGAGCTGTAAAGCCTTGCGCAAAGCAAAGTCCTAGGAGAAAACTATATGATGCCAGTTTCTGCTGTTAACGAACGAGATAACGTGTAAGACAGCAAAAAAGAAAGCGAAACCAAACGCCCTAAACCCCCATAATTCCACCACAAAAAACAAAACCAAAAAAGCCCCCAGCGTTTTCTTTACCTTCTGGGTCCTTCTAATTTCTGTACATATGCATCGTAGCACAGGTGTTTTACATAGTCCTAAACAAAGTACACATACAATTTTAAATTTGACTTTTTATACGGCTAAGTATTTTTTAAAGTCATTTGTCGATTTAATGTCATTGTAGTCCGTCAGTCTCATATCACGTAAATTAACTAAGTCCCCTTTCTCCCCGCCCGTTAGGGATATAGGTTTTTTCCATGTTTTATTATTAATTGATAACACTTAAGTGAGCATTCCCACCCTGTCAAAAATCATCTTACTTGTTTGCTTCCAGTTTACTTTTTGTCTCTCCCCACTAAAATATTAACTCTTCAAACAAGAGCAAAGATCTTATCTGTCTTAATCACAGTTGATTGAAGAACCTAGAAAAGTGCATGGCACATGGTAGACACCCAATAAATATTTTTTAATGCATGGCTGAATAGACTAATGAAGATTTTAGTTCAGAATGTGTTACTCTAGGACACATTTCTAATCATTGCAACATTTATGTCAAAATGTATGAATGAGGGACTTCCCTGCTGGTCCAGTGGCTAAGACTCCGAGCTCCTAATGCAGGGGGCCAGGGTTTGATCCCTGGTCGGGGAACTAGATCCCACACGCATGCCGCAACTGAAAAAAAAAAAAAAAAAAAAAAAAAGATCCTGCATGCTGCAACAAAGATCCCACGTGCCACAACTAAAACCTGGCGCAGCTAAAATAAATAAGTAAATGAATATTTTTTAAAAAAGGATAAATTGTCAGTAAGCACAAGAAAAAGAGCTCATTAAAAATCATTAGTTATTAAGGAAATGCAAATCAAGGTCACAGTGAGATACCACTGCACACTGGATAGAATGGCTGAAATTAAAGATTGACCCACCATGTGTTGGTAAGGTTGTGGAATGTTAAAAAAGAAAAATCAAAGGCACTTGTTAAAGATGATAATGCAAACTTTACTTAGGACCATCGCCATAAGTATAAGGATGACTGCAATGGGATTTTGCACCAGAGGAGAAAAATTTGGCTCAGTTCCAAATACAGCATGTGCAAGTGGAAATTTATAGCCAAGAAACAGGGGAGTGGATGGAAAATTACTAAGAGGAAACATCAGGGGTAAGGAGAGTTTTTGTTAAACTGATGTAACAGGATTCTTGCTGAAGACAGGCCAGGATGATCAGATGACACCTGGGAGATGGTGGAGGATGAAGAACCTGACCAGATATTGAGGGTGATCAGATATCAAGGGTGGGCGGTTCTTGTTAAAACTAGATTTTACAAGTGCACAGATGGTCCTAGGAGAAGTTTCAGGAGCCTGACTAAATGTTGGTCAAGCAAGGAAACTGTCAGGAGCAACTGGAACTCTCTTAAGCCTCTGGAGAGAAGGTAAAATGGTACAATGGTTTTGTATAACTGTTCTGCAGTTTCTCAAGAAGTTAAACCTATACTTACCCTGTGATCCAGCAGTTCTACTCCTAGTTACTATCCAAGAGAAATGAAACATAAAGACTTGTACACAAATGTTCACAGCAGATTTACTCATAATAGTCCTAAACTGGAAACAATACAAATGTTCATCAACAGGAGAATGGATAGGGGCTTCCCTGGTGGTGCAGTGGTTAAGAATCCGCCTGCCAACGCAGGGGACACGGGTTCGAGCCCTGGTCCGGGAAGATCCCACATGCTGCGGAGCAACTAAGCCCGTGCACCCCAACTACCGATTCTGCGCTCTAGAGCCCACGAGCCACAACTACTGAAGCCCGTGCGCCTAGAGCCCGTGCTCCGCAACAAGAGAAGCCACTGCAATGAGAAGCCTGTGCACCGCAATGAAGAGTAGCCCCCGCTCGCCGCAGCTAGAGAAAGCCCATGCGCAGCAACGAAGACCCAACACAGCCAAAAATAAATAAATAACAGGAGAATGGATAAATAAATTTTGGTATATTTATTAAATGGAATACTTCTCAGCAATAAAAAGGAACAAACTACAGATACACATGATGAAATAGATGAATCTTACAGACATTATGTTGAAGGAAAGATGCCAGACACAAAAGATGCATACTGTATAATCCATTTGTATGAGTCAGTGTAAGCAGCTCTTTGCAGGAGACCGCCCTCAGCAGGAAGCCCCTTTTCTTGTCACTTTAGTAAAGCTGTATAGTAACTAACTTTTAAACCCAGCACCCCCATGCTCTACTCATCAACGGCCCAAGCACACCTTTCAAATCTTTTAGTCACAAAAAACCTTGTTTAACTTGTTGGTCCTTTCCACAGATCAAAGAAGTAGAAAAGAAGAATAAGTGATTAACAGATGACCAGATCTCTTCCCTAGCTTCCCCTTCAGTAATCTCCCAAATAAACTCTGTGACCAAACTGTGTGAACACGATCACATCTAGAGGAAGATCACAAGAAGCTGAGGAGCCTGCACACAGTGGGGGATGGCGACGACCCATCTCAATGATTAACTGAGATTACTTCCCTCCTTCCCTTTAAAAGTTTCATGAGCAGAATCTTTGGAGGTGGTTTTTGGGATACGTTGAGTCCACCATCTCCCCAGATTGCTGGCATTCTGATTAAAGGCACTTTTCCTTTTTACCATTTGTTAGTATTGATTTTGTAAGCAGCAAGCAGCAGGACCCCCATTCGATAACAATGAAAATGTTCTGTTTTTTTTGTATAATGTTCTGTATCTTAATTGGAGTGATGGTTACACATGTGTGTACAATTGTCAAAACTCAGATTTATACACCTAATATTTGTGCATTGCACATCTATGTATAATGTCAGTTAAAAATAAAACAAAGCAATGTAATGAGAAAAAGTGTAAAAAATAGAGGTAGTAATAAATTTATTTTTACTTAAAAAAGTGGGGGGAGGGTAAGAATGTTTTCTCAGTTCTTAACTACTGATCAAAACAGAGGGCATGCACACATTATGCTTACAGAAGTAAGAATGCCAAACGCCATATTGTCTTCCCAAGTGACTAGTCTAATTTCCAGCACATCACCAATGGAGTTACTGCTTAGAGACTACATTGTTTATTAGGAGACAGCGCCACAGTCTAACTCCACGTAAGGCAGCAACACTGAGGGAGACTGCTAGTTGGTTATCTAAGGGGAAAATGCTCCTTCTGTCTTACTATTATAACAATCACTTAAAAAAAAAAATCTAGATCTTGAGGCAACTATCCCTCTTACTCTTTATCTCAAACACAGCAAAACTTTTCATGACAGTCAAAAGCAGCAATATCAAGACTCAATTTAAAGTTATTATGGAGGCAGAGTATCTTGCTTAGAACAAATATTGAAGTCTGGGTGCCCACTACCCTCTTTCCACTGCTGTTTCATTACGAAGTGCAGCTGCTCTAGCACTGAGAGGGTGATTCCTACATTGCTTCCACTGAAACAATTCCTAGAGATAAACGTGGTCTCTGGGGGAACTGAGGATAGGATTTTTCCTTGCATTTGATTTTAGGGTGCTTACTAAACAAATTTTTTAATTTATTTCACTGCCTGCACCTCTACTGGAAGGGTGATTGGCATTTGTTTAATCCAGGTGAGTGTTCTCAGGGAGGTGCAGGCTGAGGCTCCAGCTGGGACAGTGAAACCAGCCAGCCTGTTTGGAGCAGCTCTGGGCAACAGGGAACCCTCTGCCAAGCCTGCCAATACCCTGGTCAGCTGAGGTTTTTATCCCTAAAGGACAGCATCCCGCTGGTAGCCACTGAGAATCCCATTCCTCTTCAGATCCGAGACCAACAAGAAGGGCACGTTCTCATGAAGCTGCGAACTAGACAGCCTATCCCAAGTCGTATTCAGTTAAACTGGGCAGATGACAACAAGAGCTAACATTTTAAAAATGCATCCTACATGATTTACTTGAATTTTCACAACAATCCTGTTTTCTCCATTTTACAAATAAGGAAATTGACGTTCAGAGAAGTTGACTTTCCAAGACCATATGGCTTAATAAGTGGCAAATCTGGGCAACCGAATTCCAGAAAACTCTCGGCGACAAAACCCAAAACCAAGGGCGGAATGAGGGGCAGGCTTTCTTGGGACCTCTTTACTCAAGTTTCGAGTCGTGACGGTATCCGATTGGCCGAGGCCGGGTGCTCCAGCCAATCAGAGGTGGGCAATAGCCCTGCCCCGGGCACTTTCTAACTGGGCCTTTGGGCCCGAATCCCGGCTTAGATGCTGACTGGGTGAGCTTGCACTGCGCCTAGTTTGGAACTGCTGGGTCACATGATGACTTCGTCTATATCAGTGAATTGTATGTCCCGTTGGCAGGGACCTTACCTCTTGATCCCGAGCATTTCGCACATAGCAGAGACACAATAAACAACTGTTGAATTAGGGAGTGAACGTATCAGTAAGTCAATTAAGGGTCGGCAAAGAACATCTCACGATCGTGCCTGATTCTGTGGCGCCATCATGTGTTCTGAGCCGAGGCGTGCGGGCACTCGCATTGCTTACGCTTGCGGTGAGGGTGGGCACGATAGGATAGCGGCTCTGCTCTGGAATGACTGGTCTTTCTCCCTCGTGATGCCTCTGTGTACCGGAAGTGACGAGAAGGGGAAGAGGAATGCCGTTAAGATTAAGAAAATAATTTAGCAATAGTGGCAGGAGCCAGACCAAGTTTGTATTTGGCCCGCAAAATTCTAATGACTAATTTATAAAGATCAATTTGTAAAAATTGTATGAAAAAGTGATTGGGGATAATTTTTACAGAAAACTTGTAAAACATACTCCACTGTTAACACACATTAACAAAGCGGCAACACGCCTGCTGACAGCTAGGAATTCAGTGATGACTGACTACACACCTCCTACCCTTACTGGACTTCACCTCAGGGAAGACAGACGCTAAACAAGCAGTTCCAAACATACACATATTTGTATATGAGGCAAATACAGCCTAGCGGTTAAGAAGGTGGGTCCTGGAGCCAGACTGCCCAGGCGTGTAGCCTGCCTTGCTACTTCTGACCTGTATGTAGTGGGACACATGACTTACCCTCTCTGTGCCCCTGTCCTCATCTGTAGAATGGGAATCATAACACATTTGTTGTCAGGAGTAAATAAGCTATCTATATAGACCCTTTGAAAGTCACCTGACGCAGTAATGTCAATAAGGGAAGTGGGGACTCCCCTTGTGGTCCAGTGGTTAAGACTCCCGTGCTTCCAGTGCAGGGGGCACGGGTTTGATCCCTGATCGAGGAACTAAGATCCCACGTGCTGTGCAGTGTGGCCAAAAAAATAAATAATAATAAGGGAAGTACAGGCACCTGTACAGGGCACCCTGGAGCTGATGACAGGGGACTGAGGCACACGTTCCTGAAGAAGTGGGTTTTACCATTGAAAAAGGAAGGACTAGGAGGGGTGAGACAGGAGGAAGAACTGGGAGAAGAGTTCCAAGTAGAGGCAGTTGATGCACCCGGTCACTGGTTGTTTGGGGCCCACTTGGCAGAGGGGAGAGGTTCCGCCTCCAGGCTCCTCTCCCCACACGGAGTACCGAAATCTCTGGTGCTCTGCTGAGAGGGGGGACTTGAAAGAGACAAGGACTGTGGAACAGGAGGTTGGCCACGGGGGATGCCCTGGGGTGGCGTGAAGAAAGTATCCTCTGAACTTCTGCTCTGCTCCCTGACCACCTGCAGCCTCTGAGGACTCCCGTTTTGAGTTACCTTCTCTCTTTCCTCATGCCCATCTTAGCTAGAATCCTGGAGGTGAAACATTCTTTTTTTTTTTTTTTTTTTTTGAAACATTCTTAACCTCATCCATACGTCCTGGCAGTTTCTTTGAATTTTTGTTCCTGCTTCAAAGTGGGCTGGCTGGGGGAGGAAATAACGATCTCAAAATGAGAAACTGGAGAGGGAAATGCACAGGATCACGAACCTCTCCGCGGCGTGGCCTAGCACAAAAGCAAATTTTGGCGAGGGTGGAATTGGAGCAGAGTACAAGGGGGGAAGTAAAGCAAGTGAGGCTAGAGACCTGAGGTGCCTTATCTGGAATGCCTACTACATAGATGTGTCAGATGTATATACACAACAAGTTACACGGTTTGCACTTAAGGAAAATGGAAAGTAATGGGGGGCTTAAGCAGGAGAGTGGGAAAATCAGACTCAAATGTTACAAAGATCACACTGGCTGCTGTGTGACAAATGAACTAGAGGAAAACCCAAGTAGAGGCAGGAGCACCTGTTAGGAAGCCAGTGTAGTAGAACAGATGACAGTGGTGATCTAGACCAGGGTCTAAGCTAACTTAAGACTATTTGGCATTTCTCCAATTGCAGAATTCCAAGGATGCTGGAAGCCTATGGATGAGAATGTAACAGTTGTAAAGACTCAAAAACTGTGTACTAGTACTTCCAGGAGAGTTCCATTTAAACAGCCCCCCTCCCCAACCCTGCTTCCTCTGGAAGTAGCTAGCTGTAGTCCTGCATAAAAGAAATATCTGAAAAAAAAAAAAAAGGAAGATCTGCCACCCAAGCACCTCTGCCTATGAGGTATGGAGAAAGCAGAGACTATAAGTGTCTCACCTGAGCAGCTGACATCCCGGACAGCGACCACTCTCAGGCTTCATCTAATATTTTTTCTCCACCTACTCCTATTCCCCATTTTACAATTAGGACTACTAAGGAGAAGCCCCTTGCTCTGCTGAATAATAATGCCAGAACAGTTTCTAAGCCAAAGCAGAAGCATCCAACAACAGGGGCTCGAGAAAGAGAGGACAGAAGGTAGGAGTGTGACAAATATCCTCCAAGCAGATCCCCACCTGCCCTCTTAACTTCCCACTAGGTGTTTGAAGCTCTTCCGGGAAAGCCCTGTTCCAGACTCAGAATTAGGAAAGCAGGAAAGCAGGGTACTGGAGCCTCCTAGCATCAGCCCTACAGGTTCCCTCACCTCCACTGTGTCATTTTTGGAAGATGCTGCAACCTGAGTCAGACAACAGAATAAAGAACATTTATTCTCAAGCAGAAAAGCAAAGTCAGATAAAACTGCAGGGGGTTCCTAAGAACCTGTTTTCTATGTTCAGGATCAAGAGAAACCTGAAGAGGGCCTCTGAAATTTACAATAGGTTAGGGGTGTTGGTGAAGAAGGGCCAGTCCCTTCTTGCAAAGGTGACAGGCCTGACATCATTCATGAGTCATTCATTCATGACTCAACCCTGATGTCATTTGTTCTTTCCAAACCTTCCCTTTGGATTTCTCCCCAGAATTATTTGTGTATAGTGTGTCTAAATTTTAAGAGCCACAGATTCTTTTTGGAATAACAACAGTAAGCAGGTATAAGTCTACCATTCCTCCTCTGCAGCACCCCTCCAGTCCATTTCTTCTTCTTTTTTTCTTTTTTTGGCCATGCCACCTGGCATGTGGGATCTTAGTTCCCTGACCAGGGATTGAACCCACGCCCGCTGCAGCAGGAGCGTCAAGTCTTAACCACTGGACTGCCAGGGAATTCCCCATTTCTTCTTTTGTGTTCTCAATACAACCAGTGACATCCTGGCACTTACTGTGTGATGGGACCGATGTAATAATCTTCTAACTGGTTTCTCAGATGCCAGCCTTTTCCAGCTCCAGTATATCCTGTATATCTCTGCTAGACCATTTTTCCCAAAACCCCATTTCTTCACTTCCTGTGATCCAAGAATCTATGACAATTCACTACTAAATCCAAATACTGTTCAAATAATCAAATCTCATTTTCTACCTAACAAGACTTTTCTCTGCCCATGTGGCAAGGCTGCTCCCTTCACTACCCTTCCAGTGTACTGCATTAATCCTAGTGAAGTTGCTTTGGTCTTAATAGGGCCTCATCTGCCTAGGCCACTCTTCTTGTCACTTGGAATCCCACCACTTTTCTCTCATAAGCAAACTCAACCCCTTCATGAAATCTTCTCTAACCTCAGAAATCCTTACCTTCTGAATACCAGACACTGTGAATGAAACAACCTTCACGTTAAATAATAAACAAGATGGGAACAAAAAAGGGAGAAGACCTGTTTCCAAGCCCTATTTGTATTCCTTTCCTAGGACTAGAAAATCGAATGTAAGGCCTTTGTAATGCAGGCATCTACCTTCTTTCTGATTAGTTAGCCAGCATACTCTGGTTTACCAGCAGGAAAAACAGGAATGTAAGGAGCCCTCTGGCAACTGAGTAGGGCCCTTGGCCTATGGTGACATCCCAGCTGCTTATGTTGAAGCAATGTCAACTCTGAAATGGAATAGTAGTATCAGGTGATGACTAGTCTATGGAATAATACATAAATCTTCACTAATACCAGCAACCAAAACGTGCTGTTTTCTTCTTATACTCAGAAATGATGTCTTAGTAACATGAACATGTCATAATTCAGTTAAACATCAATAAAGAATACATTAATGACTGATTAGTTCTTACGCATACAGCCAATGAACACTCCAAAAAAACAATAAAATCCATTGTTTATGGATAATGAACATATCCAGAATTTTCCACTGGGCCCAAATCTCCTTTTCTCAAGCAAGTTTCTTTTTGTAGGGCACAGTTTATCATTCCATACATAGGAACTTACTAAAATCAGCAGAAGAAACTCTGGGGACTGAAGCTCAAGGGCTCCATACATTTTTACATCACTGATGTCTCAAAATGGCACAAGGTCACAGAAGCAGCTATGGACCATTACGCCCTAGAGGCTAAGCACTGGCAGGAATGAACATGGGCTGCAGTGACACTGGGGGGACTTTCCAGAGCCATCCATACAGTGAGTCTTTCTTACCTTTTAAAAAGACACATACTCGTTTGGGAGTTTCTCCCCAGGAAAATACATTTAAACTCAAAACACTGCATAAACTTCATAAACTCCATAAAACCCATCCAGTGAGTTCTTAGGGGTCTAGCCCCAGATAAGGAACTGTTAATCTAGATTTCTACCAGATACCCATTTATTCCTACTATTGAAGAGTCTGAAGCACATCGCTTCCCATTTTCCTGCTTAGATTTAGGGCTACTCAGTAGATAGGTTATACATGTTGTGAGAAGGTGGGATGTACTCGGCCTGCAGCCTCAGGAGTCCACACTCCTTTAATTATTGCCTTTGTTTTAAGTTATTCCAGGGTTGGTCCACAGGACTTTGGGGGGGTTGGAGGGGGCATAAAATTTCTTCCCTTCTTACAAGACTCCCTAGGTGGGTCAGAGTTGGCCAAAAGTACAAACAAGACTTAACACAGTCAAGTGCCCCCAGGGGAATGTGGCAGGACTGACAGTCTGCGGTTCTCTCTGTAGCATCTGTAACGTCAGATTAGGGAAACCACCTGGGAGGCTGACATTGGCCCCTTCCCTTCCCAGGAGACAAATCTGGCCCTAAAACACAGAAATGTCTGCAAGGAAGGTCTGGGATTGGAATAGTTCTCATCACAGAAAATCCGTCTTTCAGGCCTGGTCCTAGATAAAGTGGCCCTTCCGTATCGAAGTCAAAGAGCTGAAGAGGACTCTCAGCTGGGGTTTCATATTGCTCTTGTAACTCAGTTTCATCTCATCTTTGCTCTGTCACTCTGTGGGTACCAACAGCTTTGGCCAGGTATGAGGAAGTGTCCATTACTATTATTTGCTCTGACTGCTCTGCACAAAGATGCCAAGTAAGGGTGGAGCAAAGGCCTTGGCAGTTGCTCTTGCCTTGGACAGATGAATGGCTGCAGTCCACCTTGTCCCTTAGTTGCACCTGTTTGTATTCCAAGCACTGTGAACGCAGATATTCAGAATCCCTTTATAATCAAGATGCCTAAATTCTGAAATCATTCCCCAGCTCTGATAAAAAACTTGCCTTCTGTGATCTGGAGGCAAAGCAAGGATTTCTGACTACTGCTGATCGCTTCTGGAGCCCTGAGACTGGCCATTAGCAACTTGAAACCACAATTTTCACTGAGGATCCAAACCTCAGAGCACCTTTTATTTGCTTAGGGCTACTAAACGGTCAAGGTGATGTTAGGGATGTAAAGAAGATGCTGCAAGTGCCCACAAGATCAGGTTTTGTGGCAAGCCAGGACCACCACTAATTCTCCACGATGACGTCTCCACAGGACTTGCTCAAGCACAAGCACAGTTATCAGATGTGCATTCTGCACAGATTGCACCCGCTGAGAAGAACAAGTCATGGTCTGCAACACAGACTTGTGTACACCAGAGATCCCAGGTTGGCATTGTGGTCCATGCTTAGCAAATCTTCCTGCTCTGGCCATCAGGACAGCAGGGACCGACAACACTCAGACGAGCTGTCCCAACCCAAATCCAAAGCAGCAGCTCGCAGGTCTCCTCTGCTGTTTCATGCCACACTCCAAACACGATGACTGGCTTACACACCTAAGCTACTCGGTCTCTCTCTGTGTTCCCTCTTCACCTCTACTCTGTCACTTTCACAAGGGCTGGAGGCTGGCCTGAACAATTCTAAGCAGAGAACAGGCCGGGGCTGCCACAAAGGCTCCTGAGCAAGTGATCAGCCACAACATCTAGGTTAGCGTAATGATGTGGGAAAACGCTGGCCAAGAAAAAGACGGAATTTCCAAAAGGTAAATTTCTATGTATTCATGCCTAATCTTCAAAAGTTGTGTAAACAATTTTTTTCTACCTTCCCCCATCACTTGTACAATTTTTGTCAAGTCCAAACGTAATTTAAAATGAGGTAGGTAGTTTCTCTCTACTCGTGCCTTCATCTTTGTGTTGACTGTTGAGGCCTGTGCCATGAAAGCACTAGTGTCCCGTGCAGGGGGAGCACCAAGGGTGGCACCAGTGACTGCAGCAGCTTCTCAGTTGGCTATTTTCTCAATCTCGTCCAAGTCATCTGTGTCCAGTCTTTCTATTTTCTTATCTGGGGGAAAGAAAAGAGAATTCAAAGAGAGACAAACATGGGGTTACAGAGACACACACTCAGGCAAGGGACAGCACAGCAGGGAGGGAGGAAACACAGGTCTCTGCTACCTAGGAACGTGCTGTGCCTCTGGCCACAGAGATCCTTCACTGAACCCCAAAGGCTTTCAGTGACTGAGCAAGGGACACGGACAGCACAGCCAGAGCCCCAGGCCCCTCAGCCTGGCCGGGGGGACTGTCATTCAAGTCCCTGAGCCCTGAGCTCTCCAGGTGTGCTCTTTGAGAACTTCCACATTGTAGGGAAGGAGGGGAATGGGACAGAGACAAAGGCCTCTCTCGGGGCCACAGGAAAACCTACCCGTCACCCTCCCCTCCCGCCCTGGACTTGCCCCTGTAAGGTAAGGGCCCAGCAGGGGACACTCCCAGGGACTCACTGAAATGCTCCTGGATTCTGTTCAGGATGTTCATGCTGTGCTTGCTGTCCACCATGTTCACGGCCAGGCCCCTCTTGCCAAAGCGGCCGGTGCGCCCGATCCGGTGCAGGTAGGTCTCGTTGTCCGGGTTCCCATCCTTGTCCACGGGAAGGTCAAAGTTGATGACGACAGACACCTGTTCCACATCGATACCTGCATGAAGGAGAGTTGGACAGGAGTAAGGATGGGAGACAGAAATCACTGTCGTCCACAGTCAGGCCTACACACACCAACCTCAGGTGGAAGGAACAGTCTGGGATGGACCAGCTCTGGGATTCAGACAAAGGGGCAGGTAGCAGAACCCAGAGGGAGAAAACAGAACTGTGGCAGGTGCTGACCAAATTATGAAATCAGCCATCAGGCTCCAGAGAGCCTCTGCTGGATACCAGTATCTGGAGAAGCAGCTAAAGCCTCACTGGGGGCCCCAAGAAGAGCAGGTGCCGTTCTAAGCCACCAAGTCAGGACTCCTGGCTTCTGTGAAAGTTCTCCTCTGCTGAGGGAATACAAACAGGCTCTTCTAGAAAACAGGATCTCTCGCAAACCACCGGAGTGTCCCGCAGACGAGGATCTCTCCCGCTACCCCGAGCCTGCAGACCAGGACACAATCTCTGCTCACCGCGGGCACACACGTTGGTGGTGACCAGAACCTTCTCTTTGCCCTCTCGGAAGCGCTCAATCACTGCAGCCCTCTGCTCCACCACCATTTCACCACTCAGCAGAGCCACCTGGTGGCCTTCTTTTGAGAGCTCTGCTGCCAGCCAACTAGCTGTTTTGCGGGTCTGGAGTGAAAAGAATTGTTTTAAGGGAAGATACCTGTAAAAAAACAAATGAAGACACCTGCAGAAAAGTGGCTTGTTGCCATTAATATATATGAAGGCTCTACTGAGTTCAGTCAGCAGGTTAGGCATAAAGTTTCTGAATATTTTTTAGCCATGTGATTTTTTTGGATAAATTCCTTCAATGATCTTAGTGTTTATCTATAAAGACTGGTTCGAGCCAAAGGTCTTCATTCCTAAATACTCTATATTATTAAAACTTTAAAATTATTTTCCTGGATGTTATTTGGAGGTCTTTTTCCCAAGTTATCTCTAAGAAGTGGGACCAAAGAAGGTTTAGATCTTCAGTCTTCCCCTTACAACTCATTACAACCTGCGAGAATATGTCCTGGGGCAGATGGAGGTGATTCATTTCCTTTCCAGCCACAGGGAAGGAACCTGGTCCCCCAGCACGAAGTGGAGCTGGCTGAGAGGGAGGGCGCAGGGCCACACCCTCCAGTGGAGCTCCTCCCCCCAGGCCTCCTCCTGCTGCCGCGGCTACTCACATGGCAGAAGATCATGGCTTGAGCAATGGTGATGGCCCCGTAGATATTACACAAGGCCTGGAACTTCTCATCTCTGCTATTGCACAGGACGTAATACTGCTTGATGGTGTCCAGTGTCTCCTCCTCGCGCTTCAGTTTGATGATGTTTGGGTCTGGGACCACTTTCTGGGCAAATTTCCAGACAGAGTCTTCGAAGGTGGCAGAGAAAAGCAGCATCTGGCAGTTCCTGGGAAGCATCCTGCAAGGGAAGGCCCAGGTGTTCGACATGACCCCGACCGAGTGTTTCACTGGAAGGAACAGAAGCACAGCCTCCCCAGGCTTGGATGACCTGCGTCCCCAGGAAGGTGGCAAAGCAGGGAGGAGCACTGCAGGGAGGAGGGAGGAGCAGACGTGGAGCAGGGACGGCTGGTGGTAGAGTCCCTAAGTCTCCTTCCTCAACCCAGGCTGGGGGTATGGTCAGTGTGACATGGAAATGGCCCACCAAACAAATGCCTCTGAAAGCTGCAGAGTAAAGAACCTGGCAGGGGCGAGAAGAGGAGGGTGAAGTAAAAGGAGATGATGCTGCAGATCAGGAGGCCGAGAAGTTCCTCCTGGCTCATGAGTTCCTACCTCTGGATGCGGATGCTCTGATCTTGGTGGCCCTGAGTAGCTATCATCACGTCAGCCTCATCCAGAACAAACACCTTGATCTTCTTGGGGTCAATGAACTTGAGCTTGGAGCACCAGTCCAGAACGGTCCCAGGGGTGCCAATGACAATGTGCTCACTGATCTTCTGACCTCTTTCCACTGTGGAGACAAGATGTGTTCTGTGGGTACTTCCATGGCAAAGCCAGCTCTACTCTCTGAGTAATTCTAAAGCTACGATGTATTTTAAAGCAATTCTTTTGATGTTTGCATTCATATTTTAAGGAAAGGTTAGGATAGCACTACAGTATTTAATGGACATACATACACAAAACAGTAATGCTGAAAAGATTTGGTAAGAGTATAAACAATGAGATGAAAATGGTATTCTTTTACATTCTCTATAATCATCAATCCTCTTTCAAGGATTTCTTATCTTTATGTCTTCTCTGTCAACATCATTCTCCCTTGCCTGGGTTTGCATTTCTTCACAAGTAGACTTTTTCAAAGCTCTCACTCCAGTATACTCTGCCTCTCAGTTCTCCCAGCATCTATGTCAAATGAGTCAGTTGCCTTTACGTGCCCCTTTCCCAGGTCAGTAAATAAGATTCATTATGAAAGGTTTTGTCTTTTCCAAGAAACAAACTGCCTCTCTTAGAGTGCTTCCCCAGACTAGGCCTGGCACAGCATGGCACATTCTTGGCCCTGTGCAGCCTGAAATGGAGAATTTGGCTCATTTTGGGTTAGATGGTACTTACTGATTCAATTTTTAGTCCTCTAATTACAGTATAACCTTAACCAAATACATACAAGCTCCCATAAAAGTCACAGCCAAGGGACTTCCCTGATGGTGCAGTGGTTAAGACTCCACGCACCCAATGCAGGGGACCCAGGTTCAATCCCTGGTCGGGAAACTATATCCCACATGCATGCCGCAACTAAGAGTTCACATGCCACAACTAAGGATCCCATGTGCCGCAACTAAGGAGGCTGTGAGCCGTAACTAAGATCCAGTGCAACCAAATAAATATTAAAAAAAAAGTCACAGAGAAAATTTTGCCTTAACACGAATGTTGAGTCAATTTAAAGCTAACAAATGCTCCTCTTTACTTCAGTTAACAAACCAATTACTGCCCTCCACAAACAAATACTCAGAATCCTCTGTCATTCTAACTCAGATACAAACTGCGATATTTTAGATGTCTTAAGACATCTAATCTAGACTTAGATTTTCCACTAAGCTTTATTGTCATATTTACTTTTCAGAACTGACATAAGAGGACTTCCCTGGTGGCGCAGTGGTTAAGAGTCTTCCTGCAAATGCAGGGGACATGGGTTTGAGCCCTGGTCTGGGAAGATCCCACATGCCATGGAGCAACTAAGCCCGTGCGCCACAACTACTGAGCCTGCGCTCTAGAGCCCACGAGCCACAACTACTGAAGCCCCCGTGCCTATAGCCTGTGCTCCGCAACAAAAGAAGCCACTGCAATGAGAAGCCCACACACTGCAACAAAGAGTAGCCGCTGCTCGCTGCAACTAGAGAAAGCCTGTGCGCAGCAACAAAGACCCAATGCAGCCAAAAACAAATAAATAAATAAACAAAATTTAAAAAAAAAGAAGTGACTTAAGTTGGCGTTAGGACATGTACAGCAAGTGGACTTCTGCCAGTCATCAAGTCACAGGTTTGTGTTAAAGATCCAGAGGACTCAACCAAGATTCCAACGAATTTATAATTACTTAAATATTGTAGTTTGTTGTAAAACAAGCAAAACTAGAAAGAATGGATAAAGAGAAAAGAATAATAAAAGCATCTCCCAGGGTTAATTGCCATGAACATGTTAGAACACTTTTGCTCTTCCAATGAAGAAAAAAATCAGGCTATTTTTTAAGTAATTGGTCTGCTCAAAAAGTCAAATGTAACATAGTGGAGGGAATGTGAGGCGACTATTCTAGACTGAAAGAAAGAGATATAACAACCAAATGCAATGCATATACACTGACTCGGTCTTGGTTCAACAAAAAAGACGTAAAGAAACACTTCTGGGACAATTAGGGGGAAATGAAATGGACTAGATGTTAGTTATTAAAAATGTGTTATTTTCTTGGTTGTGATAAGGGTATTGTGGATATGCTGCAGAATGTTCTTACTATGAAGTGCACACTGAAGTACTTAGGAATAAAAAGCCACAGTGTCTACAATTTACTTTCAAATGATTCAGCAAAAAAAAAAAAAAATACGGACACATACAGATAAAGCAAATATGGCAAAATGTTTACTTTTCGAATCTAGGTGGAAGGCACATGTGTTCATTGTATTATTTCAACTGCATACATTTTGAAATTTTTCAAAATAAAAAGTAATTAGCTTAATTAACAAGGATCACATATTCATACTCACATTTATTGCCACGAACAGCATAAGCTAGCTTCAGTTCAGGGTAAAATTTGCCCATCTGCTCAATCACTTTTCCCGTTTGAAGAGCGAGCTCGTAAGTTGGGGAGAGGCACAGACACTGGTAGGGAAAGAATGCAGAGAGAATTCTGACACTCACTATTATGCAACAGGGAATTACCATTAGAACTTAATGATTCCTCCAGCTGAGGCTGAAGCAAAGAATATATAAAGTGCCCACCATTTGACTCTTTAAGCTGCAGAGTCATAAGCTGTAATTCTCAGGGGTCAGAACTCTGGCTCGGTAAAGACACTTGAGAACAGCTATTGGCCACTGGAGTACCAAAAGCCCCATGTGAGTAGGGACCTGAAATTCCAATTGGAGATAAGCTTCCTTTTCTCTTACTCAGAAGGTTCTCAGAAGTTCCTAATGGATGATAGTTGTAGATTAAGGAGGTTTTTCTTGCAACTAAAGAAGCCAAGCCTATCAGCAGTATCCCAGGACTGGCAAATCATCAAAAGAGGAACAGGATTTTTGTTATTACTGGAAGATCAACCATGCTGTTTGTGGTCAACTTACGGGGTTCTAGTTTATGTGAAAAGTAATACAAAGCTCGGCTTTTAATCCATCAAATGGCATTTCCCTTCCAGCTATGAGTTAGAAAACCCAAATTCACCAAGCCCTTACCTGGGGGTATCTGTTTGCAGGTTCTACTTGGCTGAGCATGGCCAACACAAAGGCAGCTGTTTTACCAGTACCAGACTGAGACTGGGCTATTAAGTTCTGTGGGCTGCACAAGAAAACAAACTGTTTAGGAGTATAAATCTCATGCATTCTTTCAGTGAATAAAAATGAAGCATAAAGCTTAATTAAAGAATGAATATTCCAACTTAATTTACAGAAGGAGGCCTTGGATTCTGTAGTAAAGTTACATACGCTAGCTTCACAAATAGAAGATTTTATGCTTTTGATGTGAAGTACTCCTTCCTTATCTTTTATCTATTCTTGACATAGCAGTGAGCGATTCTTTTAAAATGTGAGTCAGCTCATGTCACTCTTCTGCTCAAAAACCTTCCAATCACTCCAGATTTCATTCACAGCAAAAGTTAAAATTCTTCTAATGCCATACAAGGTCGCACCTGATGTGGCTCCCCACTAGCTCTCTGTTCTACCACCTCACCACTGCCCTCCCCCTTCCTCACTCCACCACAATGGCCCTGGGGCTGCTCTGGAAACATGCCAGCCATGCTCTTGTCTGAGGGCTTCTGCACCGGCTATACAGTGCCTGGTACTACTGTCCCCAGATGATAACATGCCAACTCTCTCCTCTCCTTCAAGTCTTTGCTCAGATATCACCTATTTAATGAGATTCTACCCTCACTACTTGATTTAAAATTGCAACCTACTTTGAAAAGCCTTAAAAAAGATGTACTGGTAGATGGATACATGATAAGCCATAGTAAATAGTCACAGTAAAATGTCACTGAAAGAATCTAGGAGGTGGGTATATATAGATATTCACTATAAAATCCTTTCAACTTTTCCATAACAAAACGTTGAGAGTAAAACTGCAGTCAGGTCCTTGGTATTCCCAATCCCCCCATCATGCTCTATTTTTCTCCTTAGCACTTATCACCTTTTTAAAAAAGAACTTTATTGAGATATAATTCATATACCATACAATTCATCCATTTAAAGTATACAAGTCAATGCTTTTTGGTATATTACATTAATGATTTTTTTAAATTGTGGTAAAATAGATAATATAAAATTTGCCATTTTTAAGTGTACAATTCAGGGGCATTAATTATATTTACAATCTATCACCTTTTAACAGACTATATATTTGATTTATTTTTAATAAAAATATATCATCTATACTCCAAACTAGAATGTAAGCTCCTTGTGAGCAAGGATTTTGGTCTGCTTTGTTCACTAATGTATCCAAGTGCCTAGAATAGTATCTGTTACAAACCAAGCCCTCAATAAATATGTTAGTGAAGAAAAAGTACTAGAAAATTCTCTCAGATCTCTTCTAACATTGACAATCTAACACTGAGCATCTATGAAAGCATCAAGATCCATAAATACAAGTGGCAAATGTGAAACAATCTAATAAACATTCAATTTATTCATTTTTAAGTATGCTCAAAAGACATTATCCATCTTGAAAAATATATTATGACACAGAACAAAAAAAAACTTTGAGAAAATACAGACCTAAAGTATCTATTTTCAGACAAATAGGGAAAGGGGGATTTAGGATTATATGCAGTACAAATTTAGATAATCATATGTGATGTAGGGATCAGTTTTTATAAAAAGTTCCTCATGCTCTAGAACCTTGTTGCTCAAAATGTGGTCTGACACCAGCAGCACCAGCAACACTGGGAAGCTTATTAGAAATGGTGAACCTCAGTCCCCACCTCAGACTTACTGAAATCAGAATCTGCATTTTAATAAATTCCTATGAGATTCAAACACCTGTGAAAGAGTAAGAAGCACTGCACCAGAAAATGACCTTAGCAATTGTACTATTCTGGTCTCCTAGAACCCTGTTTGGTTTTTGTCTTCTACATTTGACACATATATTTTACTTATCCATATAATGAAATCATGGTGTATATAAATGATATAAATGTATTTACCAACATAGAAATATTATTATGTAATTATCGTATCAAAAAAACATTTAAACATTTTATATGGTTCCTTTAAGAAAAAAGTATACATGTGCAAGTTTACATAGAAAAACATCTAGAAGTCTCTACTCCAAATATTAATAGTGTAGGGGAGAGGGAGATTACAAATTATTTCTTTTTTCTTATTTTTCACTGTTTTCTAACTTTTCTAAAATGAGCATGTATTACTACTAGTATAGTTTTTTAAAATAATAAAAGTTAAAAAAAAAAACATGGGAGGTTAAAAATGGGATAGAGTTGCATTAGGACACGTACGGCTCAGCAAGCATTAAAGGCAATGCGTTCTCCTGTATCTTCGATGGACGGTTGAAGCCCATGGCGTAGACTCCCTGGAGAAGCTGTGGTTTCCTAGAAAAACAGTTAAAGATGAAAGTCACAGTCTCTTTCGTTAAGGAAAGAAGCCACATATCTAGCTAACAGTACTAGAATTGTGAACTGGACACAATGTATGAGTGCAGCTAAAGCTTTTACAAATTACCTAGAAATTTTACTTACTAGCCCAAAGCAGCTAAATTCTTTTATTAAACTTGTGTTAACTAAAAATGTTCTGTAGTGATGAAAAAACACTTGTAACAGGCCTAGGATTTCTATCTAAACACAAAGGGGAGAGACAGAAAGTAGATACTCACAGCCGAAGCTCCTCGAAGGACTTCACTGAGTAGAGCGGGGAGTTTGGATCCCGCTGCAGAACTTCCACTTGGTTGGTGTTATCGACAAGGTTGCTTCTGATCAGCTTGTTGAGTAAGGACTGGGCGGCTCTGTCCTCTGTCAGGAAAAAAAGAGTGTGAAGATTTTAAAAAGTCCATGAAATCCAGCGTGATGATCTCATCTGAATTCAGCTGCCATTGGTATTTTAAGCAATAACATGCATTTGTACTGGGGCTCCTAATTCAAGGTATAGCTTAGTTTTGATTTATAAATGCATTTAAAATAGTTTTATTAAAGGGAAAAATTATGATACTCGTATCATCTGTTGGGGCCTCATATTCTTCTCCAGAACTCTATTCCTAACAACTATCCTTTCTTGAGGTTACTGATTTCTCCTATCCAAACCCAAATATTTACTCCCCAATTTACACTCAATATAAATTTAAAATTATGAGCTTAAGGGACTTCCCTGGTGGCGCAGTGGTTAAGCATCCGCCTGCCAATGCAGGGGACACAGGTTCGATCCTTGGTCAGGGAAGATCCCACATGCTGTGGAGCAACTAAGCCCGTGCGCCACAACTACTGAGCCCACGTGCCACAACTACTGAAGCTTGCGTGCCTAGAGCCCATGCTCTGTGACGAGAGAAGCCACCACAATGAGAAGCCCGCGCACCACAGCGAAGAGTAGCCCCCACTCGCTGCAACTAGAGCAAGCCCACGCACAGCAACAAAGACCCGATGTAGCCAAAAATAAATAAATAAAATAATAAAATTATGAGCTTAAAAAACACATCACAACAATGGAAAAAAAACCAAATTAACAAAGTCTGTATCTTGATGTTGGATAAGCTGTTCATTAAATGTGTCAAAATACCAACAAATATATATAATTTTATTAGGAAATGGTGACGCAAGTTAAAATTTCTTTTATAAAGACCAATACAAGATAATCATTCAGGGAATATTTCCTGCTGCTGCTGAAGTTTATCAGTTGTTCAAAGTAAAATTTCTCTAAAATGTAAAGAATTAGAATCCCTTTACCAATGACTATGTTGAACTTTTTATTAGCACTGTGACTCCCATTAAAGTCCAGCCAAGTAAGGTGTAAAAATGAAACCTCGTAACATTCCATTCTCTTAGACTGTAGAACTTCATGTATATGTAACTCTAGGCTAAGTTACCTTTCTCTTCTTCATCTGCCTTCTCTGCATTAGCATTGGTCTTGACCACAGCACCTTTATCAGACACAAAGCGGCCGTCATTCAAAATCACATCCCATACCCAACAGCTGAGACAATTCAAATTCTATGAGACACTAGAAATGTAAAGGCCTGGGGAGCAAAAAAATAAATGAGGAAACCAAGCCACAGATAAAAACATTTTATTGTTCCTATATAAACAAAGGTATGAAAACTGTCGCTTATATTTCAGTTCTTTCCAAGTTCTCTCACTTTACCTCAAAAACTAATATTAATCCCTCACAGCATCAATATTTCTCTCATGTTACAGAAAGATGGTTACAGCAATGACCAAAACCACCTTGATGCTCAACAGAGCATCTATGCAAATCATATTTCGTCAATATACAAACACCATAGTGCCATTAAGACTCTTTGTATATAAATTGTTGATTAATAGAAACATATATTCAATGTTGTAGTTCTGTAAAAACATACAGAAAAATAATTCAGAGTGAGGTGTTACAGTTTCTCCCCTATAATGTTAAATACATCAACAAAAATTCAATGGACATCTTAGGTTTTTGGTAGATACGATTTCAGAATAATTACAATAGGTTAACCCTCAGGTTGTTCATACTTTGTCTATCTCATCTCAAATTGAGGAATATTTTAAAAAACAAATAATCATTGGCAGTATATTTTCATGGTTAGTAATACACTTTATAATTTATAAGCCAATTAGGCATCCTCATGCTTATATGAAGCAGAACAGCAAACAATCCCGTTTGTTGATTCCCAAATCAAATGACTGCCACTATCTGCCCGCGCCCTGTCTGGAACACGTGTAATTTTTTTCCAGACAGTTGTTATGTTAAAACGTTAATACTAAAGGAAATTATTTTTGTTTTCAAACTAGCATTTAGTTACTCACCATTGGCATCTGGTTTGATTTTCTCTTCCTTAAGATGCAAGTTGCTGAACTAAATGGAGAACATGGGGGGGGAAAGTGTCAGGAAAATCACTTAAAAGATTCTGCATCAATAGTGCCTCCCCCAGTGAAGCTGGGAAGAAATGAACCACTCTCATGACCTATTCGTTAGGACATATTCATTAGGTTGTTCTGCTGGGCTCCTTTTGTTTACTAAATGTTAGAGTGAGAATAAACAAAATATCCCACAAAACTAGTGGAAAAAAACTGGTTACACAACAGCTCAAAATCCACACTTCCTAACTACAATCCTTAGAAAGAATTATAATAATTTGTGAGTTTGCTTAATGCCCGGATTACACAGATTCTCTCAATCTCTCAACAGAATACCATTTAAGTTGTCACTCTCATTTTTCAAACAAGAGGAAATTTAGAGACATACTGGAAAATGCAGTCATTCTTCAGATAACACTGAGGTGGGAAGACTGCAATGAAAAGCATCTGTGGCTGGAAATCAGTCACGCTGCAGGCTATGTTGGAGTAACAGGGCCACAGCACGCCAGTATGCATCCTCACATTCGGGTTGCCTTGTGCTAGATGTCTGGTATTTAAAATTGGGAACAGCCTAGAGCATCATGGCACACTATGTAATCAAAATACCCAGCAGGATGAAGTGGGAATAGAAAGGAAGGGATAAAGGAAAGACATATCAAAGAAAGATTTATTAGGACTTTGATCAAACACTGTAAGTTAGGGATATCCTGGAAGGACTTATCTCCCCTATTAGTATGAAAAATTGTCAATTATACCTCAATAAAGCCAAAAAAAAAAAAAAAGAAAAAAGAAAGAAAAGAACAGAACTTAAAGACAGGGGATATTTTTATTTTTAGTTGACGTTTGGATCTAGCCAAAGCAGGTGCTCTAATCATAAAATATTAAGTGGGGCTTAAGGCGTCATGTAGAGAAGGGAAAAAGAATGAAAATCACCACCACAATCAAATGGCTATTGCTTAAAGCACCACTTGCACAGGTTTTCTATGTCTTGAGGTTCATTTCTGCTCTTCCTCTAAGTCCAAGAAGGGGGAAAGTGGAGGGAGGAATGAAAAAACTGTTTTAATGGGTAGTTAGCTGGGAATGGAGGAACCTCACTTCTATTGATGGAAACTGAAAAGGGAGTTTCTGGTGTCTGTCTACTTCGCTGTTGGGGTGGATGGAGGAGGAAGCAGGGGGCGGGGGAACACACTGGAGAGACTGGCAAGACAGGGAATTGGCAAAAAAAAAAAAAAAAAGGAAATCACTATGAAGCAGTAAAAATCCTTCATTAATTCTGAAGGACAGAGAGCACACTAACAGATAATGAATGAGGCAACCTGCACCATGTTATGATATATAGTAGGCGTTCAATATATTCTAGTCTTCACTAAAGCACTCCTCTTCCACATCCTGCCAATGAACATGGTTTAAGCCTAATATTCAAGGCTGTTAAAAACAGAGACAGACAGACTGACTTACTGGCAATATTTACAAGAGCAGGGTTAATAGTACTCACTCCTAGGGTGATAACTGCTACCTAAAATAAATGACAGGGTTGAGGTATAAGTGAGTTAGAAATATCCTTTACTGTAATAATCAGTGATAAAAGGACAACCTATTCTTTTGTTGGTATATTGTTAAAATTGAAGCTAACAGAGTAAATAAACAGTTAAAATAAAATGCAATGTACAGAAAAAGTTGATAGCAACAATGTAAATGAAACCAAGAAATGTTGTTTTGATTACAATGTATCAGAATTCTGGAGAGGTTCCAGCAGATTCTGAAAACATACTCAGCCCTCACTTTGCTGTAAGGATCTCAAAGCCTAAACAGCAAAAGCACCAGGACAGTGAAGTTCACATCACCTACTGCAGTGTCAGTGAACTGAACGCTGAAACTTACGTTGAAAGTCCAGTTAGTTCCGATTCCTTCCTTTGCTCCATTTACTTGGACCAAAAAGGAGAAACCAATTTCTCTTGCAGCTTCATTCAAAACTATTTTGCAATCCAAAAAATTAACCAAAAGGCAAAAAAGCCAAAACATCCACCTTATAATATCTACATTTTTTCAAGGCCTTTAGTTAATATTTTAGCTTTTAAGATGTGTTAAAATAATTGGAATCTATACAGTTACACACTGCATTTTATTCAAAAGCTACTTGAGAAAGGATTCTTGAGACAGAAGAAGGAAGATTAAATGGTTATTCAGTTATACTGAATAAGGAATGCCTTAGGCACAATGGTGAAGTAGGAGACTTAAGAGTCTTACTCATTAGAGTTTCCTACTCCCTTTGCCCTTCTCTAAATTGAAATTTCCTAAGGAACAAGGGGAACAAAGAGGAACCACAGGGGAATGAGGAAATAAACATAAATAGGATTTAATATTTTCTTTTCTAAAATGAATAAGAAATGGAGCTTGATGAATATTTAAAACACAGTAACCTTGCACTGCACATGTCAGAGTCACCTACATCACACAATTCCTGTGGAGATCCTCAGTGGGAGTTCCACAAGGCAGAAGGAAAGATCTGTCTTTACTCATTTGTTCAGTTTTAGAATATTGGGATCTATTATAATTTACCTGTGCATGATTAAGTAAATTCACAAAACTTATCCAGGTTCAACTAATCTGTACAATATGGATAAGTAATTCAAGATTCCTGCAAAGAAAATGAATTACAGATAACAATAACTATAATAATAACAATCACTTATATAGCACTTATTTCAGGCATGTCCATAAATCAGTGAGGTAGGTACTATGATTATCCCCATTTAATAGATGTGGAAATTGAGGAACAGAGAAGTTAAGCAATTTGCCCAAGGTTATAAGTGTTGGGCCCAGAATACAAATCCAAGTCTGTCTGGCTACAAGGTCTTAGGTCTTAACTTCTACACAATAGTGCCTCTCATAGATGATACTAATCTCAAAAAAATAATAATAAACTTAAAGATGATACAATGATGCAGTCACTTTGGAAAACAGTATGGCAGTTCCTCAAAAGTTTAACACAGAGTTACTATATAATCCAGTGATACCACTTTTAGATAGATACCCAAGAGAACTGAAAATGTCCACACAAAAACTTGTACATGATCAAGTACATATGAATGATCACAGCAACATTATTCATAATAGTCAAAAAGTAGAAACAATTCAAATGCCCATCAATGGACATCAATGAATAGATAAATAAAATGTGGTATCTATACAATGGAATATCATTTGGCAATAAAAGTGAATGAAGTACTGATAACGTGTCACCACATGGATGAACCATGAAAACATGCTAAGTGAAAGAAGCCAGCCACCAAAGAGCACATATTATATGATTCCATTTATAGGGAATGTCCTGAATAGGCATATCTAAGGGGACAGAAAATAGATTAGTGGTTACAAGGGGCTGGGCTGGGAGGTTGAAGAGAAATAGGGGCGACTGCTGATAGGTACAGGTTTCTCTCTGAGGTGATGAAAATGTTTTAAAATTGACTGTGGTAATGTTGATCTAATCTTCCTATTACATAAAAAAATTAACTCAAAATGGATCACAGACATAAATGTGACATTTAAAGCCATAGATCTTCTAGATGAAAATACAGGTGAAAAGCTTTGAGGCCTTGGGTAAGGTATATTTCTTAGACAGAACACAAAAAGAACTAATCATGAAAAAATTGACAAATTAGAATTAGCCAAAATTGAAAATGTCTCCTCTTCAAAAAAGTACTGTTAAGAAAATTAAAAGGCAAGCTCCAGCCAGGGAGAATATTTATGCAAATGACATATTTGATAAAGGACTTGTATCCAGGATACATAAAGAATTCTCCCAACTCAATAATAAGAAAACAATCAAAATTTTTAAGTGGGCAAAAGATTTGAAAAGCCACTTCAAATAAGTTATACAGGTGGCAAATAAGCACATGAAAAGACTCTCAACATCATTAGTCATTAGGGAAATGTAAATTAAAACCTCAGTGACGGGCTTCCCTGGTGGCGCAGTGGTTGAGAGTCTGCCTGCCGATGCAGGGGAAACGGGTTCGTGCCCCGGTCCGGGAAGATCCCACATGCCGCAGAGCGGCTGGGCCCCTGAGCCATGGCTGCTGGGCCTGTGCGTCCGGAGCCTGTGCTCCGCAACGGGAGAGGCCACAACAGTGACAGGCCCACGTACCACAAAAAAAAAAACCCAAAAAACAAAAACAAAACCTCACTGACATACTATACACCTATTAGAATGGAGGGAAAAAACTGGCCATGCTGTGCTGGTGAGGATGTGGAGCAACTAGAGCTCTTAGCCATTGCTGGTGGTATTACAAAATGGTACAGCCACTTTGGAAAACAGTTTGGTTTGTAACTTATAAAGTTAAACGTACACTTAACATATAACCCAGCAAATCTCACTATTAGGTATTTACCCAAGAAAAATGCAAACGTAAGTCCATACAAAAACCTGTATCCTAATGTATATAATAGCTTTATTCATAAATGCCAAAAACTAGAAAATACACAAACAGAAGACTAAGCAAGCTGTGGTACACCCATGCATGGCATACTACCCAGCAATAAAAAAGAACAAACTACTGATCCACGCAACAACATGGTTGAATCCCAAACGCATTATGTTAAGTGAAAGCCAGATTTTTCAAAAGGCTACATATTATATAATTCCATTTATACCACATTTTGGAAAAGGTGGAACTAAAATGACACAAAACAAATCAGCAGCTGCCAGAGATGGGTGGGGAGAAGGAAGTGAATGCAAAAAGTTTGAGGGAACTTTTTGGAGTTGTAGAAACGTTCTATATATTGATTGTGATGGTAGCTACACAACTGTATGTCTCTGTCAAAATTCACAGAACTGTAGCACTAACAAGGGTGAATTTTACTTTATATAAACTATATCACAACAAACTTGACTTAAAAAAATTAAAAGGCAGTCCAAGAGATCCAACATTCAACTGATAAGAGTCTGGAAAGAGGAAATGAAGAAAAACCAAGGGGAAGAAATCAACAATGAAATTTTTCAAGAAAATTTCCCATAACACAAGGACAACAGTTTTCCAGATTGAAGTTCCCACCCAGTGCCTAGTAAAATGAATGAAAATAGACCCATATCAAGAAACATCATCATGAATTTTCTGAATACTGGAGACAAACAGAAGAGTCTTCAAGCTTAGAAAGGGAAAAAGAGGTCACATCGGGAATCAGAATGGTCTCAGACATCTCAACAACAAATACAGAAATCTAGAAGGCAATACAACAATGTCTTTAAAATTTGGCAGGAAAATAATTTCCAACTAACAATTCTACACCCAGCAATACTATTGTTCAAATGATAGGGCAAAATAAGCTAATTTCGGAAAGGCAGTATCTTAAAAAATTTACTTCCCATACACCTTCAGAAAGCTGATAAATGGCTCCACCAAATCGTGAAAGATGAAGAGAGGGGATACAGAAAGGAAGGGATCCAATACAAGAGAAGAGGAGGAAGTCCCCAGATTGAGGGCAAAGGGAAATTTGCCCTGTTCCCCTCCAGCCCCCAAAATGAACTGGGGCAACTAGTACAGTTATTTTGTTTGTTTTTTGCGGTACGCGGGCCTCTCACTGTTGTGACCTCTCCCGTTGCGGAGCACACGCTCCGGACGCGCAGGCTCAGCGGCCATGGCTCACGGGCCCAGCCGCTCCGCGGCATGTGGGATCTTCCCGGACCGGGGCACGAACCCATGTCCCCTGCATCGCAGGGGGACTCAGAAATGGAATTGACAGATCACTTGATGTGTGGGAACATCCTGAGATAAACTTAGACAATTAGCAAAGAGGCTGGGGTTGAATTGGCGATAAACAAAAAAAACGGCAGTTACAAATTCCAAGGGAAAAGTTGTATAGGAAATAAAGGTATTCCTGAGTTACTAATAATATAAGCACAGAATACTGATCTAACTAAAATCACAATATAATGGAAAGATGGGGAATGGGAAGGTGTGCTTTTGTGGTGGGGAAAGGAGGATGGAGTAAAGTGTCAAAATCAATAAACACCTAAACCGGAAAATTCAACAAGTAGCAAAGCAAGCATGTTATTCAGGGAACAAGGAGGTCAGTATCGTAAATCAATGTCAAGAGAAATAACAGTTTTCTTTGGGGAGGAAGAAACTGGTGGGAACCACTTTATGAAACTATTTGACTCTTTATCTATGTGCATATGAAACATTTTTATCAGTTATAAAAAAATAAGACCAAGTCCTTGTTCTCGAGAAATTAACAGAAATAAGTACCAACAAAGCGGGTTCAAAGCACTATGAGAACTCGAGTGTTTAGGCGGGAAAAATGAATTCCACATAGTAACGTTTAACCCATATCTTGCTTACTGTGTGTCAGGCCCAGAACAAAGTTAAGCGGATCAGGAGAGGATTTACTGACTGCCAAGCCTACAGAGTCAATCATTCATCATCACTGAGCAAGCTGAGGAAGCACACAAATATGAATGAATAAGCCATGGTTCCTGAGCCCAAGCAGCTCAGAATCGGAAGGTGGAAAATGACACCTACATAGGTGATTATTACAATTCAGGGTCCTGACTCCAGGAAGACAGGCGGGCGCCTGGGCTCTTTAGCTATGGGAGCGCTCACCTGCGCTTACGTAATCTGTCGGGGGCTGGCGGGTGGGTAAACAAAGCCAGCTCAGGGTCCAGGCTCCATCCCTACGCGCACCCCATCCCGGCCCAGACCACCCTAGGGAGTGTCTTTTCCCAGGCATCTGATCCCGGCCAAAACGGCCCCCTGACCCTTTTACGGCTGAAGCCGACTCACCGACTCGGCTGCCGCTTCCTGCTCGTCCACCGCCAGGGCCCACGAGTCGGTGGCCATGGTCGCAGGCACGTCTGGGACGCAGATGCCGGCAAACTAGCCGGCTGGCGCGGCGCGACCCGCGATCTGGATAGACTCCCGCCCCAAAGAGGGGGGAATTCTTTCGCTCAGGCGCTGGGGATCGGAAGCGGCGCGCCGCAGTGACGTCAGAATCCGCGCCGGACCGACCATCCCTCACCCGCTTTGGACTGGCGCTTTCGTCGCCTTCAGGCCCCCACCTCTTCATTGCTCTTGGTTTCTTATCGAACGTCCAAAACCACAGACTAAGGTAGTATCTTAAAGTGCCTAAGGTCAACCGGCTGTCCAACCAAAGAGCAAAACCATGTTTTGCTCGCCACCGTGCTGGGAGAGATGCCACATTCTCTCTCAGCACGGTGGCATAGAAGATGCTCATATAGATTGAATATACCAATACACAAAACCGTTACGGATAGTGAGCAAGATGAATTTGAAAGAGATTTTTAACTTCGCTTTTCAGGTTGGTAATTTTAAATGTCCAGGTGTTGGATAGGGTGTTGGGAATCAGCCCTCTCTAACACCGTTTGGTTAAAAATTTGTCCCACAGACTATGTGCCAACATCACTTACAGGAATTTGACCTTGAAAAATACTCAGAGTGGGTGCTAGGGAAATGTGTTCCAGGTAGAAAATCAGACAAAAAGCAAGCAGGTTTGTGGAACCAAACACAGTTTCTGGGATGATGACAAGAACCAGGGATGAAGTTGATAGGAGGTCCATGAAAAGGGCCGTGCAGAGCAGCTTATGAGCAAATGAGTTTACTCGAGGGATCGCCCCACTCTGGTGTAACATTTAGAGTTAGCCTTGCCTGGCTAGAATCCCAGCTCTCTTATGTAAGGGTTCTGTGACTGGGAGAATTAAAAATATGTGTGTGTGTGTGTGTGTATACATGGCTTTTAGAAGAGGTAAAATAAGGACTAAGTGTGACACTTTCCCTTAACTGGGATCAAACAAGCTTCTCTCTCCTTGCTACTTCACTAGAAAGAAGCTGGGCAATTCCCTGCAACCTGAGTGAGAAATGAATCCCCACTTCTTTCACTTTGCCAGTAATCCACTACAACAAATTAATTTCAAGTTAACAGTGGGGTCTATGGGGAATTTTACTTGTAGGCTGTAAGTAAAAATGTTTGGGAAAGGGTAAAGCAGTTCCTGCAATCCTCTTCTTGCCATGATTCTTTTTCTCCCGCACTCTTTACAGGGTTAATTTGGGGGAGATTTTTTTGGACCCTACAGGTGAGGATGTGCAAGAAGAAAAAGGTAAATATGCATTATGGCAGGCCATGACCTACATCTCCTCATGTGAGAAGCAACCCTGGGAATGTCTTGCCAAATTATATTGATCACAGGGCTAAAAGACGTTAAGGAAGTTTTATGTTTAGTGAGGTTAAAAATAAGCCATTAAAGGTGCAGAACTGTATACAATAGGATCCACTTGTGCAAACAAAACAAACTCACATATATGCTTGTACGTACTACAGAAAATGTATAAGATACCCACAAAACTGGTATCGGTGGCTGCTTCTAGTGAGGGGCTCTAGAAGTCTGGGGTGGGAGGAGACTTCCTTTTCATTGTGTACAGCTAATCCTTTGAAAATTTTTCCATGTGTGTTTTCCTTTTAAAATTGTATTTCAGACAAACAGGAAAGGGAATACTATAACAGACACCTAGATTCCCACCTCACGGCTTAAGAAATAAAACAATTAAGATTCAAATGAAGCCCCTGCATTGCCATCCCAAGAGACAGAAGCTCTCCTGAATTTTAGTGCTTATCTTTCCCATAAATGCTTTTAGTATGTATAGCTTTTCCTATTTAAAAAGAAAAAAAAACCTTAAAAATAAGCCCCAGGATTCTAGACTTTTCTGTGTCCACCCCCAACACCTGCACAATGTGAGACTCCTGGTAAGAAGGAAACTGGTTCCCAAAGTGGGGCGTGAAGAGAGGAATCAAGGGGATAAGAGCACCTGGATTTGAATTCAGCCTCCTGCATTTACTCCCACGTGACCTTAGGCAGCCCGTCTCCTCTGAAATCCTGGTAAGCACTCAACTCACGGTTCGAGGATTCGACGACATCACAAGGTTAAGGGCCATCAGCCCAGTGCCTGGCCCTTGGCGAAGGCTTGATTAAATATACGCTGTTATTATTATTCCTGTCCCTCCCTCCCGTCCCAGCCCGGGGTGGGGGCAGGGAAGAACCCTGAACGTGGAGAAAAAGGTCTTGTTTCTACCCTCAGAGATACTCACGTCGCCCACAGGCAGGGCGAGCGGAAAGCGCCCTACGGCGCGATCTTGGAACGGGCTAGCAGCCCCAGCCATCGCCCCTCAGCATTGCGGTTACCACCGCCAACGGCCGCTCACAGCCCGAGCCTCATTGGCTGAGGCCTAGAAGCCAGTCCCGCCAGCCAATCAGAGAAGGGGAACGGCAAGCCTGGCGCATGCGCACCAAAGTACCTGGGTGCAAAAGGTTAGGTCTAAGTTTCAAAAGGAGTAGCCTTCGGGTATTGAGCTTTTTTCCCCCCTCCCCCCGCCTTGAGTTTTTTAAACCGAGTTGTTTTCGCTGAATGTCAGGCTCCCGCCTTAGGTTGGAAACTCCATAAGGACAGGGCAGTGCTCTCCTTAATCTTGATCTCTAGGGTCTAGCGCATAATAGACACTCACTTGGTGAATAAATAGATGAGGAATGCACATCCTCCCTCCCTGACCCCCAGATCAAACATTTTTATTTTTAATTTATTTTTTAATGAATATTTTATTTAATTTTATTTATTTAATTTTATTTTTTGGCTGCACTGCAAGTGGGATCCCAGTTCGGCCAGGGATCGAACCCTTACCCCCCTGCATTGGAAGCGCGGAGACTTAACCATTGGATCACCAGGCAAGTTCCTATTTTAAATTTATTTTTAATCTTTTTTTTTTTTTTTTTTTTGGCCAGGCTCTGCAACATATGGGATCTTAGTTCCCTGAACCCATTCTTCCTTCAGTGGAAGTGCAGTCTTAACCACTGTTCTGCCAAGGAAGTCCCTGTAGATCAAACTTTTTTTTTTTTTTTGTGGTACTTGGGCCTCTCACTGTTGTGGCCTCTCCCGTTGCGGAGCGCAGGCTCTGGACGCGCAGGCTCCGGACGCGCAGGCTAAGCGGCCATGGCTCACGGGCCCAGCCGCTCCGCGGCATGTGGGATCTTCCCGGACCGGGGCACGAACCCGTGTCCCCTGCATCGGCAGGCGGACTCTCAACCACTGCGCCACCAGGGAACCCCAGATCAAACTTTTTAAGCTTTGCCTCTGAACAAATAGGTGAAGAAGCTCATTCTCTAGTTTAGTCCACTGCTACTCCAAGTGTGATCCCCCAGTAATAGCACAGATAACACGTGGGAGCTTATTAGAAATTCAGAATCTCAGGCTTCGCTCCAGACCTACTAAATTGGGATCTGCATTTTAAGATCCTAGTGAGGCAGTAGATAGATGGGCCCCAGGTTAGACATTTACAACTGGCCTCCCGTTTACGTTTCATGAGACAGAAAAAAGTGGGTCAGCCTGGATACTTAGAACTAGCCTCCTGTTTGCATTTCCTGAGATAGGTGGGCTGCAGGTTAGGCATTTACAATCAGTCTCCTGCTTGCTCTGAAATAGAAGCAATGACAGGGACAGGGTAAATAGCCAAGCTTTGTCTCTTGTGGATGCCTTAAGATAACAGTCATGGCAAGAGCAAAGAGGGGCAAAACCTTGTTTCAGTAAAGGACCAAGGGATCTCCGCTTCCCCTCACCTTGGGGCAAGGGAGACACTACACATGGGCAGAAAGGCTCCTTGGGGGTCAAAAGTCAGGGGACAACTCCAGGCCATGGTGACTCTTGCTTCTCCCAGACAGCTGTCGGGATCCATCTTGACTGAGAGGTGCATCCGCACCTAAGGGGAGGGTCCTGAGACAAATTAGCCAGGGGAGAACAAAACAAGATGATTGGCCGGAAGGAAGACAAAGACCCGGAAAATTGCCCCTTTATAAAGAATTTAAGAATTTCCCAAAGGCGCAACTCTTTCTCTGAGTTCGGCCATGTGTCTTTCTGCATGTACTTTGCTTTTCCAATAAACTTTTTCCTTTTCTCTTTACCTTCTGCCGCCTCGCCTGAATTCATTCTTGACAAGGCAGGCAAGAACTAGGGATCCAAGCCCTAGCCGCTGGCCCCTGTGGTCTAGTGGTTAGGAGTCCCGGTCCGGGAACTAAGATCTTGCTTCCAGCTACCACTCGCTGTTAATTGCTGCAAGCTACTGCTTACTGCTGCATGCATCCGAAATCACTAGGTGATTCCTATGGTACTTCATGGTCTGAAAACTCTTCAGTCACCCCCATTTGACCTAATAGCAAATAAATGAATATTCAAAGTTCATTTTATAGATGATAAAAGTAGCTTAGGTGCCATGGAAGAATTAGACTACATCCTTCCAAAACTAAGTATTTTAGCTGTACTATCTTGAGCCCCTCTATGTTCCTCATGCCCCCAGGTAAGTTTCAACCAGTATTCTACTGCAGAGCAAGCCATGTGTATAGCACTCACTGTTACCTACAGTCCTAAGCAATTAGCCCAGAATAAGTTAGTAGTTTCCTAAAATAGACAACTTGCATGTTGCATTAAGATAGTTTTCCTTCTATTATATAGTTGACACTATCTGCCAGGGAAAAATATTGTAACAGGGAAGAGCCAAATCTGACTACATGTTGGATCTGTTTCTTTTACTTTAACCTTTGCTTTCCGCTGCTTTGTTCACTAAAAGGATACCGTCTATACATAGTGGCCTGCCTCAGGGAACCCTGCCCCTGAATGTTAAACCAAAGCGCCTTTGTTCAGGGAAATATCCCGACCCTGTCCACCTGTGGATGGCTGCAAGAAATAAGAAATTAACACAGCCCTGAGGTTGGCCATTACAGGGGATATCTGCAAATTTTCCGGTCTTTTTACTTTGCTTCCTCATCTCCTCCCCCTCTCTACTATAAAAGAAACTGGCATCCACACCCCAATAAGTGGTTATTTTGAGACTTTAGTCTGCCATCTTCTCGGTCTTCTGGCTTCCTGGATAAACTTGTATTCCTTGCCTCAACACTTTGTCTCTGATTTACTGGCCTGTTGTGTGGCGAGCAGAGGGAGCTTGGACTTGGTAACAGTATCATAGAGAACTGGGTAATTATCTGAATAATTCATGTAGAAAATTCATTTTTAGAAGAATGTGACTTTTGGACTTCAACAGTTTCTCTTCATGTGTACTGAACCAATCACTGGGGAATAAAAAACATTTTTTAATCTATCTTCAATTCTTTTGTTAGTGAAAGTGCTATATTAACAGCAACAACTATGGCGACATAGCTAAGTTATTAAGGCTACAACCAATATTACTTTATTTTGAAAGTACAGTTTGTACAATTTTGGCTCTCCATTTTAAATGTGCGGGTACAAAAGTCTGACCCATTTCTCAGGTTGTTGTGACTAAATATGCTATTTGGGGCCATTTTGTTAAATATCTTTTTTTCTTTTAATTAATTTATTTTTGGCTGCATTGGGTTTTTGTTGCTGCGCGGCTTTCTCTAGTTGCAGAGATCGAGGGGTACTCTTCATTGCGGTGCATAGGCGTCTCATTGCGGTGGCTTCTCTTGTTGCGAAGCACGGGCGCTAGGCGCGTGGGCTTCAGTAGTTGTGGCACGCGGGGTCAGTAGTTGTGGCTCACGGGCTCTAGAGCACAGGCTCAGTAGTTGTGGCGCATGGGCTTAGTTGCTCCGCGGCATGTGGGATCTTCCCAGACCAGGACTCGAACCCATGTGACCTGCGTTGGCAGGCGGATTCTTAACCACTGCGCCACCAGGGAAGATCTATTTTGGGCCATTTTGGATCAGAACAGTTGTCTCTCTTGGTTTTGACCTTAGCTGTCGTAACCTCTGGGTGCCTAAGTTTCCTCAGCTGTTAATAGCAGGTAATAAAAGTAACCTGTAAGGTTGTTGTGAGGATCAGTGTCTGCTGCATACTAAGTGCTCAACAAGCATTAGGTGTGATGATGATTATTAATGCTTTGCTGTGAACTGGGAAATTAAGTGACTTCTTGCTAGCTTTTGAGCTTGACCTTCTATTTGTGTAGCATGCTCTTTTACATGAAAAGAGTAAAATTTTTCTGAAGTATTGAAACCAAGCAGGACCCTGTGGGGCTGTCCTGGGCACAAAAGCCTTTCTAGGAAATAGGTTTTATTCAGCCTCCCTGACCTTACCAGAGTTCCAAAGGGCAGATTCAGACAGTTGCTAATCAGGGAAGAGAGGGGACGCAGAAACAAGGGAAGAGCAGTCAAGAAACAATAGTGCAGCCTTGGGGTAGGGTCCTGGTTCCTCCTCAAGGAATATACATATAATATCTTTTAAGTTCTTCTGCAGGAACTAAGGCCCCCCACTCAGGTGGAGGATGGTAACTTCAGGCTGAGCGCAAGATTCCTGGCGCACCAGCCACCCTGTTACCTTACCACCAACCAATCAGAAGAAGGTCACACACCCTGCAGCTCTCACCCTAAATTTTACCATAACCCTCCCCCACCCAAATCATCAGGGAGTTTGGGGTTTTTGAGTACCAGCCACCCGTCCTCCTTGCTTATCCCTGCAATAAACCTTTCTCTGCTCCAAATTCCCACTTTTTGGGTTGTTTGGCCTCACTGTACATCGGGCATATGAACTTGTGTTCCGTAACAATATCTTTAATCCAGTTATGACCAGCAGCACAATTTTATACCCTTGTATTTAGATATACAAGATGATGTAGGTTAATAGTGGAGAGGTTTAGGTCATGGGCTTTGCAGTTGAACAGAAACGGGTTTGAATCTTTGTTCTTTAACTTACTTTTCAGTGTGTACTTAGGCAAGGCAGTTACCTCATCTGTAAAAGGTATGCCAGTTGGCCTGCCTCATACACAGTTTAAAAACTAAACGAAATAATGTAGGAAATGTTTAATAATGCCTCACATATAAACATTAACTATTACTTTTCAAAGGCAAATCGAGGACCAAATGCCAATTTAATTGTCTCTCATAGAGTATGTTATTTTTTCCACACTAAATCCAACAAGGTCTAAAGGACAAGTGTATCCATGAGCACAACGTATCAGAATCTGAGGTCTGCATACCATTCTGCAACTAAAACCAACATAACTAGATACTAAGAGCTGTGACCTCTACCAAACACACGTCACCATTTCCCCCTTATTAATCATGTCAACGACTAGGATTTAGAGTATGGATACTAAAATGTCGGTCCCCAGAAGTCCACATCCTTATTTGTCACGTGACATGCCCCAGTCCCTTCTTTCCCTGCCATTGCATCAGCCGATTTAGAGCCGCCTTCCCAGAAACCAACTAATAAGCTGATTCGTGCTCCAGTTGACTGGCATGTCGGATAACCAATAATTTCTCGGAAAGGTAAGGCGCGGCGGGGCACTTTCCATCCGCTCGCTCTGGTTGGACGGGGTGGTGCGTGCTGCCAAGGGCAGTGGTTTGGCGCTGGTACCTCTGCGTGTCTGCGGGAACAGGTAACCGTGGCTCCGGGCACTGGGCTTTGAGGGAGGAGTTAGGAACTGCGACCCTCGGAAGAAGCAGATTGACCTCTGAGAGAGTTCTACGGCGCCGCGATAGCGGCTGTGCTTGGCGTTTGGACCCTGGGCCAGGCCCTGTGAGTTCTCTGGAACGGGGCGCGGGCTGCAGCCGGGGTTGAGGCAGCCGCTTGGCGACACGGCAGCTGGAGAGTGGCCTTTTGTCAGACCCTTGTTGCGCTGGGGGTGGAGTGGCCTCGGGTGGCCTTGCTGAGGACCGAGACCTTGGAAGGATCACTGTTGTCGCTGACCATCCGCCCAAAGCTGAGGTTTTATCTCCCCTGGTTAAATCCCCTAGGGGCGGGCGGGGTTGCGGGCGGGTAGAGTGGTCAAGACGGGTGGAATCTGGCTGTGAGCCGTTCCCTAAATTCTTAAAATTAGCTAATAACTGATAGTAGTCCGAGCCTACCTAGAAGCAATTTCCGTTCTCCATCACGTTTAGCTATTACTTTTTCAGGGTCTGCGTTTCCAGTGTGCTTTAAGTTCATTCGCAGTTCGCTACTAAAGGGTTATTAATTATACCATGAAATACTTAGCAACCACTGTGCTGGATGCTGAGGACATACCCTTAATGGTGAGCAAAAACCACCAGTCATGATTCTCACTGGGCTGGAACTTACAGCCTGTTGGGGAGATGGACCTCCAGCTGTCAAATGCCTGTGCAAATTATGACGGGAGACACCTGGGGCTATGAGACTAAAATAGGAAGAATCTGATTAAGAAGGAGAAGGCTTCCTTAAATAAGTCTCTTTGAAATTGAGATGCCAACAATGAGAAATAAACTAGGAAAAGGCAAAAAGGGAGAATAGGGTAGTCAGCTTACCTGGCAAGTGAAGAGCATGTTGAAAGGTCCAGTGGCTGGAGCCTTAAACCCAAAGGCCAGTGAGATTTAAGGTACTTAAGACCTTTACAGTTCCTGCTGGGAAATGGAATCTGACCTCCTTTGTGCTACCTCTGTACCCAATATAGCCTTCCTGTGTATTTATATTGAATAAATGAATGAGTGGTGATGGTGACACAGCCTTTAATAGTCCCAGCGTCCATAGGGCCTAACAGCAATATATTGGATCCTTTTACCTCATACTGCAGTTATTTCTGTGACTATCTCCCTATTAAGGGCATGGACTCTCTTTCGTCTTGGTTCCTAGCATACAGTATGTATTCAGTACGTTGAATGAATAAACAACGATGGAAAATTCATGTGTCTTTTGGAATGGAACTGCTTATTTTCCTCAGGTAACACATTTAGAGGAGGAGCAATGAACATTCTGAAACAGCTGTGATGTCGCTGCTCAGTCAGAATTAGCACCGTACGTTCATTGTTGCCACCATGATTAATATTCATTGAGAGCCATGATGAGAAGGGTCGAGGAAGATAGAAACCGTAGCCTTGACTCCTTAGCATGAACAGAAAATCCTCAGCTGTGGGGATTTTAGTCAGCTCCTTGGCTCTGTCTGCCCGTGTTTCACCATCTTTTTGCCCAAAGGGCTTTTTGTTTGAGTAATGAGTTGATTGAGTTGTGAATAAATCAATTGAAATTGTGATTAAACATAAATCTAAGAGTCACAGTCTCATCATGTTCGTTGTGTACATCTTTCTTTGTATCTTCCTCCTAGGAAGGAAGAAAACTTTGAGCTAAGTGATGTAAAGTAGTAGTATCCAATTTGTTCCAGGTTACAGGTTGCTTCCAGATACAGGATGGCTTTTGGCCTTACACCCCAGGTGGCGTAGGCAGAGTAGATCTTACTTTTTTACAAAAGAGGAAACAAATTTAGGACAAAGTGCCTTTTTATTTAATTGTTTATTTTGGTCATGCTGTGAGGCATGTGGGATCTTAGTTCCCCAACCAGGGATCGAACCCACGACCCCCACATTGGAAGCGCGGAGTCTTAACCACTGGACCACCAGGGAAGTCCCAAAGTGACTGTTTTTTAAAATAAATTTATTTATTTATTTGTTTGTTTATTTTTATTTTTGGCCGCATTGAGTCTTCATTGCCGCGTGCCAGCTCTCTCTAGTTGAGGCGAGCGGGCGCTACTCTCCGTTGCGGTGCGCGGACCTCTCATCGCGGTGGCCCCTCCCGCTGCAGAGCACGGGCTCTAGGCTCACAGGCTTGAGTAGTTGTGGCTCGCGGGCTCTAGAGTGCAGGCTCAGCAGTTGTGGTGCATGGGCTTAGTTGCTCGGCAGCATGTGGCATCCTCCCGGACCAGGGCTCGAACCCGTGTCCCCTGCATTGGCAGGCGGATTCTTAACCACTGCGCCGCCACAGAAGTCCTCAAAGTGACTTTTTAAAGGTTAGAGCTAGGTCTAGAATTCTAGAGACTTTTAGATAATGCTGTGAATGAGATGGTTCCTATTTTTCTAGACACCCAGTGCTACATGGCACTACAGCTCCATGCCAGTGATTAGTACCCTCTACCAAGGCCTGTCACTTCTCTCTAACCTGCCTGTCAGAGAAGCCGTGTAATATATGTGAAAGAGCTTTGGAACTGTAAAGCTGTTTTACTCCTAATTTCCCTCTCTTCTGATTCCCTCTCTCTTTCACTGGCTCTTGAGCTTTACTTCCTCAGTGTGGCTACAACGTCCTCACTCCCTAGCAGTCAAATAGCTGGGAAGGCAGCAGTTTAGCAGTTGGTTTCTGGAGGAGCTAAGTGGAGGCAGGTACATTCCTGCTACTTACTTGCAGGGCAGTTCCTTGTACAGATGGGCCCATGCCCAGGTCCACTGTTGCCTCCCCTAGATGGTCACGCCAAACCTAGAGGCCCTGGCTTTGGGGGATAGTGGAACTTTGCATGTTCTAGGCATGTGGGTTAAGACAGAGCTGGAAGGGCCCTTAGAGTTCATCTATTATGGCCCCCTTTTTTTGGTGAAGTAATTCCCTTAAGGACTTGGAGCTAGGGCTGGAACCTGGGTCTCCTGAGCCTCCCTCGTCTCCCGGGGGCTCCTCTGCTAGACTGAACTGTGAGGTTTTATTCCCATTTCTTTTTTTTTCTTTTTTAATTTATTTATTTATTTTTGGCTGTGCTGTGTCTTCGTTGCAGTGTGCTGGCTTCTCACTGCGGTGGCTTCTTGTTGCGGAGCACGGGCTCTAGGCGCGCGGACTTCAGTAGTTGTAGCACATGGGCTCAGCTGCTCCGCGGCATGTGGGATCCTCCCAGACCAGGGCTCGAACCAGTGTCTCCTGCATTGGCAGGCGGACTCTCACCCACTGCGCCACCAGGGAAGCCCTATTCCCATTTCTTAATTCCTGACCTAGGGCTTGGAACAGCGGACGCTCCGTACATTTTTGCAGTGAATGAATGCATGAAGAAACCACCTCCTCCGCTTAATGTGTTGGTGTATTGAACAGATTGAGGTTGGCCCGGGAAGGAAGAGCATGTGGGGTTGCTGTCTGCTACTGCAGCAAGTTTTGCTTCGATGATGATTTTAGCCTTGGACATTACAACATAGAGGTTTTAGGATCAAACAGCTTACCCGTGTCCTGCTTTGACATGGCCTGAGAAGCTAGGAGTCTTGTGTAATGTTTACTTATCTTAGTTTCAATTCCCCTAATTTTCTTTCATTTTTCCTTTGGTTAGTTCCATAGGGTTATTTTCGAGATGGACTCAACCCTAACAGCAAGTGAAATCCGGCAGCGTTTTATAGATTTCTTCAAGAGAAATGAACACACCTATGTTCACTCATCTGCCACCATCCCTTTGGATGATCCCACTTTGCTCTTTGCCAATGCAGGCATGAACCAGGTAAGGGTGTTTTCCCTTCCCCTTGGCTTTTTTGTCCACAGAGGCAGCAAAGCAGCCCTGGAGTCAGTCAGAATCCCAGCTCTGTCCTTCCTGTGTGATCTTGCAGAATCTACTTTATGTCGTTGAACCTCTGTTTCTTTGTCTGTGAAATGAGGAATAATGATAGTGCCTGCCTTTAGGTTGTAGTGAGGAGTAAATAAAATAATGCATTTAAAATGTTTAGCACAGTATTTGAAGTGGGTACTTGAATATTAACTATCATTATTTTTAATTATGATGAGAGACCCCTATACTCATGGATTAAACTTGTATGCCTCTCAAGAAAAATACAGCCTACATCTAGTCTGTAAAGTTTTGCCTTTTTTTTTTTCTCCTAAGGAAATAGCTGTGCTTTATTAAAATCAGAGGCTGGGTTAATCTTGCTGAGCCCTGAAGAGACTTGTTAACTCAGCTGTTGTGGTTGTCCTTCATCTTTTCATTGTCCTTGTTTTTTTCTTTATAAAATGTCAGTTCTTCAGGATTCTTTTTTTTTTTAAAGGAGCTTTTATTTTATCATTTTTTAATTAATTAATTAATTAATTTTTGGCTGTGTTGGGTCTTCGTTTCTGTGCGAGGGCTTTCTCTAGTTGTGGCAAGCGGGGACCACTCTTCATCGCGGTGCGCGGGCCTCTCACTATCGCGGCCTCTCTCGTTGCGGAGCACAGGCTCCAGACGCGCAGGCTCAGTAGTTGTGGCTCACGGGCTTAGTTGCTCCGCGGCATGTGGGATCTTCCCAGACCAGGGTTCGAACCTGTGTCCCCTGCATTGGCAGGCAGATTCTTAACCACAGCGCCACCAGGGAAGCCCCTCTTCAGGATTCTTTTAAGGCTTTGCTTTCATTCCCATTCTAGGCCATGCACAGTCTTATTTTTTTCTTTAATTAATTAATTAATGTATTTATTTTTGGCTGCGTTGGGTCTTCGTTGCTGCACACGGGCTTTCTCTAGTTGTGGCGAGCACGGGCTTCTCATTGCGGTGGCTTCTCTTGTTGCGGAGCACGGGCTCTAGGTGTGTGACTTCAGTAGTTGTGGCACGTGGGCTTCAATAGTTGTGGCTCACGGGCTCTAGAGCGCAGGCTCAGTAGTTGTGGCGCATGGGCTTAGTTGCTCCGCAGCATGTGGGATCTTCCCGCACCAGGGCTCGAACCTGTGTCCCCTGCATTGGCAGGTGGATTCTCAACCACTGTGCCACCAGGGAAGTCCCATGCACAGTCTTATTGACTTTTTTCCTTTTTTTAAACTTCTTTCTTGAAGCTACTGCCACGAATGCCAATTCGGATCTACTGCTGACGAAACTTTATTAGTAGGATTTGTGTTTGGGGCAATTGAACTATAAAAGATATTTAAAAGTTTTATTTTTGGAGACAAGCATTTTCTTGTGAAGTAATGAGAGCATCACAAGTTTATAAAGCTGTTTAAAAGGAGTTTTTCACTGTACCTGTGACATTGAAAACTATTTAATTGGCTGGAAGTGGATTCAGGTTAGATGGGGCCCTCAGGACTTTCCTTTGGAGGTTCTCTGGGTGACTGCTTAGCCCGGTGGACCCACCAGCCCTTAGGATGCCCCTCACTGTGGGATAAGTTGACATTTTCTGTTCTCTCAGGTCTCTTCTCTGGCATGGAAAACTAGAGGCACTGGGAACATTTTCCACCTGTATTACATGAAATTATAAAAGTGTTTTCAGTTGTGTGAGTCCCATGCATACACCTGGAATTGAGGGCACTAATTTTAGGTGGACTCTTTCAAGGTGGTGTGTTTTCTGGAATACTGGAACAGTTTTATTCTACTCAGCCATACCTAGGCTTTGTCTTCTCCCACATGAACTGAACGTACTTGGCAGAAGGACCATGGAGTCCAAGGTTTATAAACATTCTCTGAATAACAGTAACTAGTAGCCTGCATGTAGCACCTCCTATACGCCAGGCATTGCTCTGTGTCTTATGTATATTAACTCATTTAATCCTCATTCTGTGCCATCCTACTGAGGCACTGAAGGCGCAAGTAAACTGCCCAAGCTCACAAAGCTGGTAAATGCTGGAGCATGGATTTGAATCCAGGCAGTCATTTGCTTATGTGCTGTATGCCTCTTAATCAGAAATACCTTGTGTTTTTTTTGTTTGTTTTGCTTTGTTTGTTTTTACATTTTGAATTAGTATTTATTGAGCATCTATTCTTTTCAGGTACTTTTCTAGGTGCTAGATAATAGCTAAGTAAGATAGTTTCTGCTTTTAAGGAGTTTACGGTCTAGCGCAGGACTGTGCAGTGTACTTTCTGCAATGATGGTAATTCTATATCTAATCACACACCAGCCATGTGTGATTATGGAGCTAGTGTGACTTAGTGTGACCAAGTGGTGCTAATTTTACTCCCTGAACAGGTCTCAAAATTTTTTCTTCCTTATCACCTTTACTACCAAGCCAGCACATTGGTTTTAGAATATGTTCTTCCAGAAAGATGGTATAAGCCCTAACTGCAGAGACTTGAGAGGAAACACAGGTTTCACTGCATCAACCTTGACTGTTATCCCAGATCTGGCAGGGCTTTCCTTTGTGCAGTTGGTGTTACTGGCAGTGGTGGAGACTGTTGGAGAACTAGGACCAGGGAGGAGCTGCTCCAAGACAGGCTGCCTCTGCTGCAGCCCACAGGGCCACCTGCCTCTGATAAGTTTCTGTATTGCAGGCTAATCAAATCCGGAAATGAATAGTCTATGTGTGTTCTCTTCCTGCCAGCCTGTAACCACCTGATATATCTGCAGCTCTTTAAAAGTTGAAATGTTCCCTTTCTTTTTTAGTTCAAACCCATCTTTCTGAATACTGTTGACCCATCTCACCCTATGGCAAAGCTGAGCAGAGCTGCCAATACCCAGAAATGCATCCGGGCTGGGGGCAAACACAATGACCTGGACGATGTGGGCAAGGATGTCTATCATCACACCTTCTTTGAGATGTTGGGCTCCTGGTCTTTTGGAGATTACTTCAAGGTAAGTTCAAAGAGGAGATCTCTGAGCAGAGATCAAAGGAATTTTGAGCAAAACAGTCATTTCTACTGAGGGAAATGGGTTCTAACTTTGATGGTTTCATGATACAAAATATCATCTAGGAGATTCAGAAGTGAAGGACATTTATCAATTCTAAGACTTCTTGGAAGCAGTACCTGTAATTTTGTGATTTCAGTTTACATGTGGATTTCTTGTATAAATTTGACTGTTTATGGTGAAGATACTCTATTGGACCTCTCCTACTCATATTAAATAGATTCTGGTTTGGTTATATTCCACATCTTTTTGATCGTTTTGTAGGAATTGGCATGTAAGATGGCTCTAGAACTTCTCACCCAAGAGTTTGGCATTCCAGTTGAAAGACTCTACGTTACTTACTTTGGGGGGGATGAAGCAGCCGGCTTAGAACCAGACCTGGAGTGCAAACAGATCTGGCACAACTTGGGGTAAGAATGTAGCTCGCATGTGGAGAGTATGAGTACGGAGGAATAAAATGGTTCCTACACTCAGTGCCAGAGTGGGGTCTTAGGACTTGGGGTGCATTGCCATTTCCTATTTTGGGGTGTGTATGTGGAGGTGGAGGTGGCTGGGAGTAATTATCCTTTGGTGCATCCTTTGCTTCTTAGTAGGTTTACTTGATCATTCTGTCGTTGAAAGCCAACATAAAGAGTCTCGTGGTTTTTTTGTTTGTTTGTTTTGTGGTACGCGGGCCTCTCACCGTTGTGGCCTCTCCCGTTGAGGAGCACAGGCTCTGGATGCGCAGGTTCAGCGGCCATGGCTCAGGGGCCCAGCCACTCCGCGGCATGTGGGATCTTCCCGGACCGGGGCATGAACCCGTGTCGCCTGCATCGGCAGGCGGACTCTCAACCACTGCACCACCAGGGAGGCCCCGTGGGTTGTTGTTTTTTTAATGTAATATAATTCTAATATAAAATCACATAGCATAAAAGGTAACATGATAGATGAGCAATATGTGTTCTGGGCTTAGAACATAATAGAATTTATGAAGCTCTGTATCAAGAGGAATCTGATTGTGGAGTGATGTTCCCCTATAGATAACAAGAATGCCCATGATGTCCTTGTCTCATTTTCCTATTCTTTTTACTTAAACTCTCTTGTCGTTTAGTGTGTAGCTTTTTATATACTTAAGCACTGCTACTTCTTTATTTTTAATTTTTTTTTAAATTACTTTTACTCAGGGTATATTATTTCAATCCAGCTTCCCCTTGTACTTGGTCTGAAATCCCTCTTTGGTTAGACTCTATAGTCTAAATGTACTTGGATGTTTTGAGTAGTAACACATGTGAAACTTAAAATACTAATCTTGACTTTTTGAATCCTGTTTTACTTGGCTTGTATATATCTGTACTTTGTTTTCAAGCAAGCATAATCTTTTTTGAGTGCTCTGTTATCTAGCAACTCTCAGCAGAGTCAATATTTTGGAAATGTTTTAACCTTAAATTCTTTTTGGTATCATCTTAAGGTAAAAGACAGATGACTAAATTGGGGCATAGAGAGGTGACTTTAAATGATCAGCTGCTTTTTTTCAACACTTATGCTGTCATAATATAATTGTTTTCATTTATAAAAATGAAGGAACATTTGCAAAGAAACGTGCAAAGAAATTTGTTTAAATTCTGGTCGGGAATTCCTGGCGGTCCAGTGGTTAGGACTACGCACTTCCACTGCATGGGACACGGGTTCCATCCCTGATCAGGGAACTAAGATCCCACAAGCCGGGCAGCCGATAGATAGATAGATAGATAGACAGACAGACAAATAGGTAAATTCTGGTCATATTCAGTATAAACGTTTTCATTTTTATGTGTTCCTGTCTAGGCTTTATCTATATCTTTGCATGTTTTTATTTATTTATGATCACAGCATATGTGCATTTTGTATTCTGTTGTAGTCACGCTTGAAAAGAATCATGTTCTGCTTCTTTATCAGGATTTGAATGCAGACTCAGCACTAGTAATTGCCAAAGAATGAGCCTTCTTTCTAGAAATGCATAAGGATCTCCTTTTTTGGTGGATGCAAGTCTGTGCAGAATCCTGTCACTAGCTATAAATGGGCTTATCTTCCCGCTCTCTGCAGGCTGGATGACAGCAAAATCCTCCCAGGCAACATGAAGGATAACTTCTGGGAGATGGGTGACACGGGCCCTTGTGGTCCCTGCAGTGAGATCCACTATGACCGGATTGGTGGTCGGGATGCGGCGCACCTCGTCAACCAGGATGACCCCAATGTGCTGGAGATCTGGAACCTCGTGTTCATCCAGTATAACAGGTGGTCTTGGGGTCCTGATCTGTTCCTGCTAAGAGCAGCACCTTTCCTCAAGCTGCGTAGAGCGAGAGGAACTCAGCGCATGGCTGTCTTCTCATCCTCGTCTTTGGGGCCAGTGGAGCAGTGCTAAAGGCATCATGGGATCTTGTGGACATTTGTTCAATTTTATTTCTCAGGTTTTCCCTCTGATCTCTGGGACAGGGCTGGGCCTATTCTTTTATAAACTAGTTTTATTCCACATACTACCTGCTTAAGGGCTATTCCTATAATGTCATTTTTGCTGTAATTTGAACGGCTGTTTTAAAGCTCATTTCCTTGAAGCTTGCCTCACTCTTTAATGAACCCCAGAGTATTTCTTCCCATTCTCCCTTCACTCCCCACCTCCCACCAAAACAGGCAGAGGCAAATGGCAAATAGTCACAGCCTGCAAACTGCAAAGTGAGTTCTGCCCAGCAGGGAGAGGTGGCAGCCTGAGTCCGTGTTTCATCCTCCTCTTTCTCTGGATCTTGCAGGGAAACCGATGGCATTCTGAAGCCTCTTCCCAAGAAAAGCATTGACACAGGGATGGGCCTGGAGCGACTAGTGTCTGTGCTGCAGAATAAAATGTCCAACTATGACACTGACCTTTTTGTCCCTTACTTTGAAGCCATTCAGAAGGTACTGGTCCTATTGCAGACTTCTGTGGAGGTTTCCAGGCTGGACCCTTAGTACTGTCAAAGATAAAACAATCATATGCTTTGCCGGGTGAGGGTACCTGTGACCATCTACCAACTTCACTGTTAATAACACAGGGGTCTAAGCACAAGGCACTGTATTTTATTGTGTGCAGGGGCCTAGCTGGAGGCTCTTCACTCTTGCTCCTGTTACCTTTTTTGGGGTTATAGGATCTGGCAAGAGGTCATCCTTTCGATTTATGCCCCGTCAGTCCTCTCTGAACCTCCTAGGGTGAGGCAGCACTAGAAGGGCTGCTTCCTGATGAGCCGCCTCCTGGTTTTTATCTGTAGGGCACAGGTGCTCGGCCATACACTGGCAAGGTTGGTGCTGATGATGCTGATGGGATCGACATGGCCTACCGGGTGCTGGCCGACCACGCTCGGACCGTCACCGTGGCCCTGGCTGATGGTGGCCGACCTGACAACACAGGGCGGGGGTAAGTGTGTTACACGTGGGGCAGGGTTAGGACTGACGCTGTTGAGTTTTATGGCTCTCTGTGGAACTTAACACCGTACTTCATTATTGTTTGTCTTCTAGGTAGTTGGAGAGATCCTTTTATTTTTTTTAGGGATAAAGGGAGTCTCAGCTCACTTTGAAGAGTTCACTATATTAAATTTCTGCTGCCAAGTACAAGATGATAAGGATTGTATTTAGGGTTGTCTGATAAGATACTGGCAGGGGCAGGGGAGATACTGATGAACCCCAGGCAACTTCATTACTGACAGCCAGGACCCAGAATTGGATTGTGGGCATCAAGTTGGCCGTCTGGTCTGTACTTCTTGCCTTCATCTCTGGTTCAGCAGAACAAGCTTGGAAAATAAACCAAGGTTACCCCAGGTTATCCTTTTTTTTTTTTTTTTTTTTCCAGGTTATCCTTGATGCATCTTTGTGGATATATTACTGAGTTTTATGCTGGAATTAATGTTAATGACTTTGGGGGAAATGAAAAAAAAAAAAAAAAAAGAAAAAGCAGGCTTAGGATAAAAGAAAGAATCTGAAAGAGAAAGACAAAAAATTGGTCATGTTGCTTGGGTAGAATTCCAAAGGACCCACTACCAAACGCTCGGCTGGGAATGTTGTCTAGCAGGAAACTGGGTTCTGCCTCTTATAGGTATGTGTTGAGACGGATTCTCCGCCGGGCTGTTCGATACTCCCATGAGAAACTCAACGCCAGCAGGGGTTTCTTTGCTACATTAGCAGATGTTGTTGTGCAGTCCCTGGTAGGTGTATTTTCTGTTCACCTCTTCTGTACTGAAGCACATACCTTAAAAGGTGTAGAGTGGGAGATATCACACTGTTAATGAGAATTTTTAGAGGAGTCATAGTATAGTCCCTGTCTTCATTGGGCTCATATCTGTGTCTCCCGTTTACCAGGGAGATGCATTTCCTGAGCTAAAGAAGGACCCAGATATGGTGAAGGACATCATTAATGAAGAAGAAGTGCAATTTCTCAAGACGCTCAGCAGAGGGCGTCGCATCCTGGACAGGAAAATTCAGAGCCTGGGAGACAGCAAAACCATTCCCGGTAAGGACCGGTTTGTTCCTTTCTTCAATAGGCTGGTTCATCTTTCTGGAAGAGGCAAGCCCTTTCTCACAAACTGACAGTGGACTCCTGTGTCTCCAAAGGCTGAGCATAGCTTGGTTAGACCACTTTTGGTGTAAAATGGGGTTTATAGTAAGATTATAGAAGTAACATATTATTGTGGCAAAGTATTCAAACAGTACAGAAGTAAAAAGTGAAAATCCTCTTTCCCAAACTCATTTCTCAGAAGTCACAACTCTTTGGAGTTTGTTGTATAACTATTCAGGACTTTTCTGTATTTGCATACAAACGCATATAGGGGTGTGTGTGCGTGTGCAAGCAAAAAATGGGAACGAGTAGTATATAGTGTTTTACAACTTTAATTTTTTACTGGACAGGAAAATTAATTCCAGAAGTTTTTACTTTTTATGGAAGTATAATATAATGTGCAAGGTGAAAGCCTGATGAATTTCCACAAACTGAACACACTTGTGTTCAGATTAAGAAACAGAACTTTTCCAGGAACCTCTTGTGCTTCCCCCAGGTTGACTGCAAAAGATTTGATGGATTTTCTGGCAAATACACAGAACCATTACTAACTTGCCTGGCTCTTTAATCCCTCCTGTCACTGCCAGTGTCCTCCTGGGAAGGGGTTGGGATGGAAAGGAAGGGGGGCCATCCCTGTCATTCTTATGTGATTCCATTGTGCTGTGTAGGGGACACTGCTTGGCTCCTCTATGACACCTATGGGTTTCCAGTGGATCTTACTGGACTGATTGCTGAAGAGAAGGGCCTGGTGGTAGATATGGATGGCTTTGAAGAGGAGAGGAAGCTGGCTCAGGTAAAGCATTTGGGGAGTGAGCAAGAAACTCAGCCCCAATCAAGGCAGGACTTGGCTGCAAGGCAAGAAAGAGTTTCCTTCCATTAAAGTCTTTGAAATTCTGTTTTTCCCAAGACCAGTGAGTCTCAAGTGGGGGCAGTTTGCCCCCCTTTCCCCAGGGGATATTTGGCAGTAGCGTATGAAGGTAGTTTTTGGTTTTCACAACTGGGGATGGATGCTACTGGCCTGTGGTGGGTAGAGGCCAGGAATGCTGCTCAACCTCCTTCAGGGGACGGCCTCCCAGAACAAGAGTTACCTGGCCCCAAATGTCAGTAGTGCTGAGATCAAAAAACTCTGTTCTAGAGCTTTACATTGGGCATAGTTTAGCAATTTCAAGTCCTTCAGATTTCTTTTTCTTTGATATTAAGGTAACTTATGCTTATTTCTCTTACCGGCAGCTAAAATCACAGGGCAAGGGAGCTGGTGGGGAAGACCTCATTATGCTGGACATTTATGCTATTGAAGAGCTCCGGGAAAAGGGTCTGGAGGCAACAGATGATTCCCCAAAGTATAATTACCATTCGGACTCCAGTGGGAGCTACGGTATGTTAGTGTGCTCATCTGGGGTGGTTTTCAAGCAATGAGTCTCAAGATTAGGAACCCAGGATATCCATGGTAGCCTTGCCTGCAGTGCTGTGTAGTCATGCTGTGTAATTTTATACTCAGAGAGACCCATGGTGATTGACTTTCTATTTATTTTGGAATAATTATAGATTCACAGGAAGTTGTAAAAGAAATTTACCAGGAGATTCCTTGTACCTTATACCCAGTTTTCCCTAATTGCAACATCTTGCAGGAAATAAGGAAAATGACATTGACTTATAAAATTCACTGTGGCTGTTGAATTTTGCATCGGGATAGTAGCATTCTAAAGTTAAGACAACTCAAAAGAAATATACTGGTGCTACATGTTTTTGGTTTTTTTTGCTCCAGCAGAGATACCTAAATCTACGTAAGGAAGCCCACAAAAGGAATACATTCCTTATGAATTGACCTTGGAGTAGGGAATTTATTACTACTCTTAAATACCTACTAATCAAATTCATCAGGTTTCTGTTCAGTAGCTCACAGTTAGGGTGACCATCTGTCCCATTTTCCCAGAATTGTCCCAGTGTTGACACTGAAATTGTCCCAGTGTTTTCCTCACACCTTGGGAAATCCCCTGGTCCCAAGCAAACCGGGACAGTTGGTCACCCCTACTGAGTATTATATTCTCCAGTAGAAAACCAGCATGTTAAGCCCTTTTGTGGAGTCTAATAGGCTTCTTCCAACATGAAATTAGACAATTAGGACCTAAGGAGAGTTTGAGAAATAGAATCCGATAAAAGCCAGCTAAGAATGTGTGAATGAAGTCATCAACCGTGTTTTCCCCTTGTATGCAGTGTTTGAGAGTGCGGTGGCTACAGTGATGGCTCTGCGCAGGGACAAGATGTTTGTGGAGGAAGTGTCCACGGGCCAGGAGTGTGGGGTGGTGCTGGACAAGACCTGTTTCTATGCCGAGCAAGGAGGGCAGATCTACGACGAAGGCTACCTGGTGAAGGTCGATGACAGCAGCGAAGACGTGAGCCAACAGTTCTTCTTCATCAGTGGGGAGCGGGGGCCCAGCAAAGGGCCGGGCCTGGGCGCCGGGCAGCTGCTCTGGCTTCTTGGTGCTCCCAGCCCTGAGGCGCAGACACCACCGATCTTTGGGTCGTGTTCTGTGGTCAGTGTTTCTGAAGCCGAGGGAGCTGCTTCTTGTACTGTGTTGCTTTCATCACCGTTAGGTCCCCTTGTAGCAGGATCCTTGCAGCCAGGCTGCTTAGGTTGATCCCTGGTTCCTCCAGGCTTTCCTTGTAAATAAGGAGAGATAGCTCTCTGGAGGGCAGACATCCTTGTAGAAGACGTGGCCTGTAGCTCAGCCACTGCTGTCTCTGTGGTCTTGGATGAGTTACCTAGTCTCGGGCTTGAGCTTCCTTACACTGGCTTTAATTCTCTAAGATGCTCCTTAATGGAGAGTGTGTGTGTGTGTCTGTCTCTATGTATATATACACATGTATTACATATTTAAAGTGTTGTGTGTTTGTAATGATAAATATTTATATAGTGATCCATATATATATGTATGTGTGTATATATAATGGTATTAATGGTATGTGTGTATAGTACATAAAGGGAGAATTCATATTTATGTCCATTTATATATATACATATATACACACACATATGTATTTGGATTTATTTATGTATTGGTCTCCTCCTTGACTCCTCTTAGAAAACTGAGTTTACGGTGAAGAACGCTCAGGTCCGAGGAGGGTACGTCCTGCACGTAGGAACAATCTATGGCAGCCTGAAAGTGGGGGATCAGGTCCGGCTGTTTATTGATGAGGTGAGTTTGAGTTGCTTTAGGCTGGTTAGTAATCATCTTTCCTTCCCCTTTTAAAAAAAATGTCAGCTTTATCGAGGCATACCTGGCATGTAGAATTACAAGAGTTGTTTTAAAGTGTACGTCATAGTGATTTGATGCAGGTTGTGAAAGGAATTCATCTCCTCCTCTGGCTTTAAATTGGTCCATCATTACTGTCCCTCCTAAGTGAAATTACAAGTAGATGATTGCGTGTAAGGTGCAGAAGTAAATTTTGAGGGATGTCACTGAGAGTTAAATCTGTTCCCAAGTTAGACCACAGTGATTTCAGTTGAGATCCTGTAGCTTCATTTTCACGGATTGCCTTTCTCCAGCTTAACCTCAAATACTTCTTCAGGAGCCAAGGATCCTGTGTTAAGAAATAGGTTCTGCTGCACGTGCCAGAGCTCCAAAATAATAGTAGCATAAAGCAAGACGGAAGTGTGTTTGTCACCTGAAAGTCTGAGCTGATGCAGAGGCCCTCCCCACAAAGTCACAGGGCCTTGCTCTTCCTTGCTTTTGTTCCACCATCATTCCTGGGGTGTTGCCCTTGCTTTCATGGTCCAAGAAGGTAGCTATGCGATCCATTTTCTAGGCCAGGCGTTGGTGGACTTTTTTTGTGAAGTGCCAGATAGTAAATATTTTTGGTTTTCTGAACCATACTGTCTCCATCACAGCTACTCGACTCTGCGGTTGTGGCACAAAAGCACCGTAGGCAATACGTAAACACACGGGTGTGGCTATGTTCCAATAAACCTAGATATAAAAATGGATTGCAGGACGGGTTCGGCCCACAGGCCATAACTTGCCAACTCCTGTTCTAGAAAGAGGAAGGGGACGGTGTGTTCCTTTAAGGGTACACATCACTTCTGCTCACAGCCCACTGACCAGAATTTAGTTACATGGCCACAGTTAGCGGCATGGGAAGCTGTAGGCTTTATTCTGGGCAGCCATGGGTCCAGCTAAAAACTCTAGTACTTGGGAAGAAGAGGAGAGCAGGTGCTGGGGGCCGAGCAGCAGTCCGCTGCAGACCTCTCCACCAGCCTGCTCTGCCCTTTATAGCCCCGACGGAGGCCTGTCATGAGCAACCACACAGCCACCCACATCCTGAACTTCGCCCTGCGTTCCGTGCTTGGGGAGGCTGACCAGAGAGGCTCCCTGGTTGCTCCTGACCGCCTTCGGTTTGACTTCACCGCCAAGGGAGCCATGTCCACCCAACAGATCAAGAAGTCCGAGGAGATTGCAAACGAGATGATTGAAGCAGCCAAGGTAGGTTGCGTTACATGCGAGCTCTTGGGTCATGAACTCCACTCCTTCCTGCACCATCGCTTTCTATGTACGGAGCCGCCCCCGCCCAGATGCTCTCACTCTGTCGAGCCATAGTCTGTCCGGTGAACACATGTGTTCAAAGCAGTGATTCTTAACTGTGCTGGGTAGGGGGCAGTGCTGGTGTTCAGTGGGGGACCTCAGGGAGGTCTTTGGTCCGCCCCTTCTTTAGGACAACCAGAGCTCTTTTAGTTAAATCTGTTTTACATATAGCACATCCATTTAAGATTTGGTTCACAGTTTAACAAAGTAGTTGGAAATTCCTATTTTGACCCCCTTGACTTTACACATGGGGCTTTATTTTGGGAGGCTCAGGGCACGTGATGCGCAGAACCGAGATCAGAAACCCAGAGCCCTGCCTGCAAGACTCCCTGCTGCTTCCTACTGCACCTTCAGAGAAGATCTTTTCCCAGCTTTTTTTCCTATCTTCTTTCCGTGGCAGCCCGTCTACACCCAGGATTGTCCTCTGGCAGCAGCTAAAGCCATCCAGGGCCTGCGGGCTGTGTTTGATGAGACCTATCCTGACCCTGTGCGAGTCGTCTCTATTGGGGTCCCGGTGTCTGAGCTGTTGGATGACCCCTCCGGTCCTGCTGGCTCGCTCACTTCTGTTGAGTTCTGTGGGGGAACGTGAGTACCTCAGGGGGAGCAGTGGGTGGACCTGCCTTTCGTTAATTTGCGTTACCCTCGGAAGGTGTGGGTAATAGGCTAGACCAGCTCTCACTTGTCTAAGGATGAAACAGAGTCCTCAGAAATGCAGTTGCCAAACAGCATTCCCAGGAGTCAGCATCTGTGTGCTCCCATCAGACCCCTGCGTGTCTGACGTTGACGTTTACTGGGTGTGTGATGAAACGTTCTTCCAAGGAGGGAAGGTGAAAAATGTCATCCTAACACTTACGGCTGCTTGCTCTCGTTCCCTGGACGCATGATGACAGGAGGCCTGGGAACTCATGATTCCGCAGGGCCCTGGAGCTTCTGACCTGGTCCTAGCCCCTTTTCATTCCCAGGGCCTCACATAGTTCCCTTTGCAGGCTTGAGCAGCATCTGTGGAATTAACCTCATCGTCGCAGAGCCCCTGAGTCAGGCCCCACGGTAGACCCGGCTCAGTTTGGCTGTGGGCAGCCACGTGTTTCTGCCAACTTGGAGTCCTCCATAACCCTTGGGGTCTTTCTGGGACCGTCTGGTGGTCTGGGAAGTTCCTGCCTGCCAAGAAATCAGGGGGAAAAAAACATTCTTAAGGCCATGATAGAGCCCATCCAGGTCCTCCTGTGAGCCTCAGGCAGGCAGAGAGCAGGTGGGTGCATGGAGGATGGGGTAGGGATCTGGGAGATCACATTCCAGGCCTCCCTCTGTCCAGTAGAATTGGGCCTTCAAATGAGTCCCACATCTGCCTTAATACCTCTCTCCATGACACTCTAGAGCACTGGAAACAGCTTTCGGAGACTTTACATCATCCTTGCGGAGTGGCTGAGAGTAAATGAGCGTTTGAGGTTCTCTGAGCCCCTGGGGTTGTCTGAGGTGCTGTGGTAAGACTTGAGAGGGAATCCACCGATACTCTCAGGCTGTTGAGCAGGGACAGACGGCAGCAGTGTGGTGAGGGACAACTACCCACATTTCATGCGTGAGAAAACTGAGGCACAGGAACGTGGCGCCTCGCTCAGTGTCGGCCCAGCCAGGCCTTCCCTGACTGCCTGCCCCTTCCAGGCCACAGCTGCGTTCTGAAATAAACACGAAGGGCCTTTGCTCATCATCCCCTTGAGGGAGCTTCCCTGGGAGCGACTACCACTTAGGGCTCCTGCCTGCCAGCCAAGGGCTCCTGGGTGCCGTGAGGACCATGAACTTTGCCTTCTGCCATTCAGGCATCTGCAGAATTCGAGTCACGCGGGAGCTTTTGTGATTGTGAGTGAAGAAGCTATTGCCAAGGGCATCCGGAGGATTGTTGCTGTCACAGGTGCCGAAGCCCAGAAGGTGAGCAGGTCAGGCTGGTTTGTGGCTTACTTGAACAAGGCAAGCGGGGCCCAATCTGTGGATCCACAGTGCCGATGGTCACGTGGCCGCTGCGGTCAGAATCGGAGGTACAGCACTCCCTCCAGAGTGTCCTCCCATTACCCCGCCTAGCGGAAGAAAGCCAGCACCGCACGAAACGCTCTAGCTATCTTACATTTAATCTTTTAACATATAGGTAGATTCTGCCATAAGATGTCTGTGTCTAGGAGGGTAGGCCACAGTTTTGCTGTGGCTTCTGTGCCCCCAGCACTTAGCCACATCTCCCTTGGGGTATGTACCCAGTTTGAGATGCATGGAGTATGGGGACAGTTGCTCTGGGGGTGGGGACTGTAGCTCACGCCTGACGTGTGCCGAGGCTTGAGGAGTGATGATTTCATAGGTGGGAAGGGCTCCTGGCTCATGAGTTCTCTGTCACCCCCTGAACCTGAGTTCCGCTGGCCAGGTGTGTGAGGAGGGTGCTCCTTTCTGGGGCATGAGGCTGCAAACACTTGCTCCTGAAGGAAGAGAAAGTTCTGGTGTTCTGGGGGTGTGTTGTTCCATAGCCTGCCATTGGTGTCTGCCACCGTTCACAGAGTCGTGAAGCTGAAAGTTGCCTGACCCACAGTTTACAACACTGATTGTCTCCTCCCAGGCGCTCAGGAAAGCGGAGAGCTTGAAGAAATCTCTCTCTGTCGCGGAGGCCAAAGTGAAGGCCCAGACTGCTCCAAATAAGGACGTGCAAAGGGAGATCGCGGACCTCGGTGAGGTAGGGGCGGCCTCCCTCCTCAGGTCCTGGTTCTCGGTGCAGTGGGCCTTTGGACTGACTTCGGATGTCCGGCAACCTTGCCAAGGGGGCTTCCCGGATCCTGGCCTCCGGACCCCTGGAACCGGCTGCTGCCCCCGTTGCCGATGGCAGGGCAGCCCCTTCTGAGCACTAGTGGGCACTGGTGTTGAGGGGGGTGGGAGAGGCACTGTGGGAGCCCACTGTCTCCGGGTCTCCTGGTGTTTGTTAACATTCGGTGGCTTCCCATTAGCCCATCACGGGCTGTGTTCACTGCCGTGGGGGGACCAGGTCTAATGGGGTCCCAGCTCTCTTTATTCTGCCCCTTTCTCTCCAGCCCTGCTCCTTACAACTCATGCAGTTGCTCATAAAGTGACTCGTCTCAAGGCCAGTGGATTCTTTTTGTTCTTGTGTTCTCTCTCCTTCTGGACACTGGTTGGGGGACTCTGGTGTCAGAAGCTAGAAGGGTGGGGTGGGCTCACATCCTCGCTCCTCGTGGCCCAGCTCCCAGTGGAGTTCCTGTTCTGGTTCCAGGCTCTGGCCACCGCAGTCATCCCTCAGTGGCAGAAGGATGAATTCCGGGAGAATCTCAAATCCCTGAAGAAAATCATGGATGACCTAGACCGGGCTAACAAAGCAGATGTCCAGAAGCGGGTGAGTCCTGGCAGTGCAGGAGCCGGGAGGATTTACCCAGCAAAGGCTGTGCAGACTGCTCGCTGGGTTTCGGAGTCTGAGCCTTTGACCTGAGGCCTCTCCTCTGGACTCCCTTCCTTGCAGGTGCTGGAGAAGACAAAGCAGCTCATTGACAGCAGCCCCAACCAGCCCCTTGTCATCCTGGAGATGGAGAGCGGCGCCTCGGCCAAGGCAAGCCAGGGTTGGGGCTCCATGGCACCACCCTGTGCCTGTCTGCTGCTTGTCTCCTCCTCTCGGAGTCTCAGCCTTCTGGTGGCTGAAGTGGGAGCCTTGTGGCTCTGAGCAGAGTAGTTGCCTGACGGCCCACTCTCTGGGACTGAGGTTGGGCTGAGCCATGAAGAGAGCTGGTGGCTGGAGAGCTGTGGCTCCTCGAGGTGGAAGGCGAAGCTCCGAGCCAGAGCGTGGGCGAGGCCCTGTGCTTAGTCCTCCATCCAGGCTCCCGGGACCAGCACCTGCTCTTAGAAGGGGGTAGGGGGTGGGAGCTCTCTGAGAACTGAGCTCTGCAGACCCGCTGCACTTGTAGAGAGCGTGGCCCCCTTCCCCAGGGCCGTGGCCTGAAGCCAGGTTCTCCCCACAGGCCCTGAACGAAGCCTTGAAGCTCTTCAAGACGCATTCCCCTGAGACGTCTGCCATGCTCTTCACAGTGGATAATGAGGCTGGCAAGATCACATGCTTGTGTCAAGTCCCCCAGGTCAGAGTGCCCTGCAGTCTTGCTCACAGCAGCTTTGTGCCAGTGGCCATAGCTTTTCTCAGGGAGCTTGGTTCTTCTTACACCTGTTTGCCAAGACCCATGTGTGTTTGTGCAACCCCTGTTAGAAGTGGCCGTTTTCCTGCTCAACTGTTTGTCACCTCCCCAGCACCCCTTCCCCTCAGGCTCTCCCCTCCCTGGTGGATATGTTTAACCGTGATGGCTTTGCTACTTGGTATGCCTTGCCCTGGCTGTCGTACCCACTGTAGGATCTCTCTTAGCTCTGGCAGCATGCATCACCCAGGGCAGGATTGAGTGTCAGGCTCCCCCATCCTTTTTCCATCCCACCCCTCTCCTTGTCTCCCTCAATCCTGTCCTCCGTCCTGACCCCCACTTCTCCTTTCTGTCTTCTAGAATGCAGCCAACCGGGGCCTGAAAGCCAGTGAGTGGGTGCAACAGGTGTCAGGTCTGATGGATGGCAAAGGTGGTGGCAAAGATGTGTCCGCTCAGGCCACAGGCAAGAACGTGGGCTGCCTGCAGGAGGCGCTGCAGCTGGCCGCCACCTTTGCCCAGCTCCACCTGGGAGATGTGAAGAACTGAGGGGGAAGGGAGGCTTCCACGAGGAGGCATCTCCCCCACACCCAGATGGATCCGTCCAGCCAGGAGCGCTCCATCCCCCACAAGGACATTCTAATCATGGGACCTTTAAACAGCCCCATCTGTCCTCCTAACCCAGCAGTAACTGGAACTTAGCCTGGGAGCCAGCCTGTGACTCAATTCCCACATTACGCTTCTGCCCTGAGCACATCAGCGCCATCTGTCTAGAACCACTACCCCAGGATTGTGTCTGTAGAGTTCTCTGCAGACCCAAGGCTCTGGGCCTGCAGGGAGGAATCGTTTTTGCTGCAGAGAATAAAAGGACCATGTGCAATACTCGATAATGCTGTGTGATTTCTTATCTCCTTCTCCCCTCTCTCCCCCACCCCCCACCCCACGGGTGCCCCCAGTGTGACAGCCCGTGGCTCCCTGGGTGTCTGTAGAATAAATGCTGTGGCTCCAGCTGGCTTCTGGTCGCAGTCCTTGCCGAGTCTAGCCCCAGACCCCTGAAGTTCGGGAATAATGGCTGCTGGATTTTCCTCAACATCTGTGGAGGTGGCCCACAGAATAGAGCCCCTTGTAGGAGAATATCTTCATTTCTTAGGCCCATATCCCGTTTCCTCACTTGATGTGCAGGTTGGGCGTGAGGTCAGAGGCATTCTTTGGTATAGGAGGTGTTTAGGGTACATCAGTTGCCTCCCCCCACTCCTTTGACTGCCACGTCATTCCTGGTTCCAGGACCTCACTTGGACGGTGAGGGTGGATACTCTGACATGGTTCTGCGTCCATTCACCCAAGTGTGAAGACAGTTGGGTTTGGTAACAGTAGTGTACAGTACTTGGTTGTGCCCGCTCTGGCTGATTTCATGTCCCCTGAGTACAGCAGGCTGGCTCTGGGGCCCTGGGTCATTTTCAGGCCTGCTGACTTTGAGGGAGGAGGAAAAGCAGGTCTATGCTGAGAGAAGAAGCAGAGGCTAGCAGTCACAAGGCCTGGGGGTGAGGAGTATGAAAAGCAGACAGAGGGCTTAGGCCCTTGGCTGCAATATGTGCATGCCAGGTGAGGAGTGTTAGGGATACAAAGAGCCCACACAATCCGGAGCAGGAGAGACATAGTTCCATTCATTCACTCGACAAGCGTTTATGCCAGCCAGGGCACTAACAGTACAGGAGTGACCAAGACAGAAGGTCACTGCCCTCGTGGGCAAGGCAGTGGGGAACATGGATAAAACAGTCACACACGTAAGTGCAAAATTAAAATAATTACAGCTTCACAAGTGAAAGGAAGAAGCCCTACGCCCTGAGCGCAAAGGCTAGAGGTCAGCCGAGCCGGCCTAGGTCCCACTTCTGCAGGCCTGCCCGGTACATCCGTCCATCCATCCACCGAACCCTGGGCGTCCTTGCGGCGGCCCCAGGACTCTGCAGCGCTCGCCGTTCTCCCTCCGGGGCGGCAGGGGGCGGTGCGGGGCGGCCTGCCGCTATCCCGACAGTCCTAGCGCGAGCGCGCGGCTTTGAGCGGGCGGAAGAGCCGGCGCGCGAGGCCTGGCCGACGGGTGAGGGGGACTCGTGCGCCAGATGCAGCCATGCCTGGGAACAACCGCCGCATCCGCGGGCCCGAGGAGTCGCAGCCGCCGCAGTTGTACACGACCGACGAGGACGAGGTGCCGGCCGCTCGCGACCCGACGCGGCTCCGGCCTGTGTACGCGCGCGCCGGGCTGTTGAGCCAGGCCAAGGGCTCGGCCTACCTGGAGGCGGGAGGCACCAAGGTGCTGTGCGCAGTGTCCGGCCCACGCCAGGTAGAGGGCGGTGAGCGCGGTGGCGGCCCGGCCGGAGCGGGCGGCGAGACCCCCGCCGCGCTGCGGGGCCGCCTGCTCTGCGACTTCCGCCGCGCGCCCTTCTCGGGCCGCCGGCGCCGCGCTCCCCCGGGTGGCAGCGAGGAGCGTGAGCTGGCGCTGGCGCTGCAGGAGGCGCTCGAGCCGGCCGTGCGCCTGGGCCGCTACCCGCGCGCGCAGCTCGAGGTGTCGGCGCTGCTGCTCGAGGACGGCGGCTCGGCACTGGCCGCCGCGCTCACGGCTGCCGCGATCGCCCTGGCCGACGCGGGCATCGAGATGTACGACCTGGTGGTGGGCTGCGGCTTAAGCCGCGCGCCGGGGCCCGAGCCCACCTGGCTGCTGGACCCCACGCTGCTAGAGGAGGAACGCGCCGCCGCCGGCCTCACCGTGGCGCTTATGCCGGTGCTCAACCAGGTGGCCGGGCTGCTGGGCAGCGGGGAGGGCGGCCCGACCGAGAGCTGGGCGGAGGCCGTGCGCCTGGGTCTCGAGGGCTGCCAGCGCCTCTACCCCGTTTTGCAGCAGTGTTTAGTACGGGCCGCCCGCCGGAGGGGCGCCGCCACGCCGCCCTGAAGCAGAACCCTGAGCAAGGACGGACGCCGAGGACAGCTACCGCTCTCCTCGAAAGGACCCGCGCCGTCGGCTTGCAGACTGCGTGCGCCAAGCTGAGAACTCGGAGCACGGGAGAGGATCTGGGGAGGCGTGCTCAGAACTGATGCACTGGACAGCTGTGTTGGGATGATATTTTTAAAAACTGTGCCGTTAAAGGAACTTTTCTAATTGAGTTCGCTCCCAGCCACGACTCAGGTGAAGAAACCTGCGAATGCAGCTTGACCCCCCCAAGTTGGAAAGGACTTCAGCTGGACTTACCTGGAAAGTGGAACCTGGAGCTAGTGTCTCGTAAGGGATGGACCCTATGCAGGCCAGCCAGTGACCCCCTCCTATATTATTGGGCTGCTTTTGAGAGAATGGACAAGGGGCCTGTGCTTTCCCACTTAATATCTGAGCTAAAACAAAAACTCTTATATCTGAAAAATTCTGTTGTTCTTGATACAGGATTTAAGAGAGCAAGGCTCTTCCGAGCTGGGTAGTGTGTTCTCGGACTCCTGGTGTCAAAGGCTTGGGACAGCATTATATGTGTCCTGGTGTCCCTCATCTAGTCTTGGCTCCTGGGAGAGGGCACTTGAATTGCCAGGAGTGAGAGTTTCTGGATGTTGGAGATGGAGTCTGGCCATTTTGTAGGGCAGAGCTGGCCTGACCACAAGGGTAAGATGTTCCCTTTGTGGCTCCTGAGCCCTGCAGGTTTGTGCTCAGGTCTGGTTTGGAGAAAAGCGGGGCAGCTTGGTGCCCTTTCTGCCCTGGCTTGGTGTGAGCTTCTGAGCTTGTGTGTCTCGGGCCTGCTCAGCTTCTCTAGGAAGGGTTGGCCTGGGACAGCCAAAGGGCCAGAATAAGGCTTGGAGACCACACCGAGAACCCCTGATCAAGAGGAAAAAAATATAAATTTTATTTCCCCCCAGTGACATAATACATATTTCCAAAGCAGATCTGAAATACATGGTATCACATCAGCAAGAAACAAGATAGAAACGACACAAAAAGGATACCCCTATTGACACCCAGACAGGACTGGGGGCTTTGAGAGGGAGAAGAGCCGCTGGAACAGTACCTGCAGTCAGAGAAGTCTGATGGTGCTCCCAGGTGGGCCCCATCCAGCTGCCCCTTCGACGAGTGGGCCTCAGCTTTCTAAGAATGGTGAGCTGGTGCTGGGCAGTTGCAGCCTCTTCCCTTCCCTGCCAGTCCCCATACTGTCATCTGGAAACATGACCAAAGCTAAAGCCAATACCTGGGGGGAGGCTTCCTGGCTGGTCTGGCTGAGCCGTGCCTCCATTTCTGTTGCCCTTGCTCCAGAATGGGTTGCATGGGTGCCACTGAGAGGCCTTTGGAAAATCACTCAAGGCAAGGAAAGGAACCACTAGGGAAGGTGCCTGGAGCTGATGAGCCGGAGGGGTTACAACCTTCTACTGGCTGTCTTCCTGGTCTGCTGCATGATTCTTCACCTGTAGGAGAAGCAGAAGCAGGACTCTAGCCCCAAGGGCTGAGAGGTGTGGAATGGCTGGGAAAGGGAGGGCCATCTGCTAACAACTCCCAGTCTCTCACCCCCACCTCCCTTTCTTGGCAGCTTTGACATCTCAGTGCTACTGTAGATTCTTCCTGAGACTTGGGAACGGACCCAGGACCACCAGACAGAAGAAGGCATTTTCTGCACCTACCCCAGTCTTTTCCTAGATGTGATACAGTCTTGGGCAGCAGTAAGTGTCCCCTGGAGCCCACAGGCCAGGGCTAGGCAAGTGGAGGAGAGGAAGCTCCTCACTACTAACCCCCCAGCAGCCCCAGCCTTGCTGAGATGGCCCTAGCAACAGTAGGGGCTTGGCCCATCTCAGGGACCACCAATAGGAGAGGAGGGAATGGTAGGGCAGGGAACATTTGGGCCCTTTGAAGCTGCACAAAAGGCTGTTATCAGATCCAGGTTTGGATATTCTCAGTCCAGGAAGGTCAGTGTGCTCCAGCTTTCCTGGGGAGTATGGTACAATGCAAGACAGCCCAAAGACTCTGGGGTAGCAGGTGGGCAGGGGCAGGCTTACCACATGGTTTTTGGGCAAGGGATCTGGGGCTATGGGGCACATCTGTGATATTCCCTGTGCAATGCTCAAAGCCCCCTCCCCACCCACCTTCCAGGAGGAGATGGTATTTCAGCCCAGAACTGGCTCAGCTACCCAGCTGTAGCCCCTGGTCCATTTGAGCCGACCAAGCCCAAATCAGGAGGGGAGAAAAAACAGGGCAGGGCCCCGTCTTCTGGTCATTGGCTGTGATGGAAGTCAGACGCCTCCCCGCAACCATCATTGTGGTCTCCCATGCAAACGCAAGTCCCTCCTTTGCTCACAGAGAGGCCACAAGGAGGGTGAGAATGGGGGGAGGCGCCAGGCCACTCACTGCCTCCTCCAGGTCTGTGTTCTGGAAGCTGTCTGCCTCTGGATGGGCCCTCTGGCCCCTGGGCTCCTGCTGGGGATCAGTGGTTCTGCATGAGGAGCCTTTACTTCCAGAGCCCCTGTTCTGTTCACAGTCTTCTGTCCCTGCACAGGGAGAGTCACTGGTCAGTGGCTAGATTTGAAGGCCCCAGCTAACCCCAAAGATGCCACTTGATGCCCAGCACTGATCTAGGGAATCTAGGGCTCGAGAGGACAAGATGGGGATGGGCTGGGACACTGCTCTGGCTCCAGACAGCTGCTGAGTGGATGGGGGTCATAGAACAATCTAGAAGCCAAAAAGGTCCTCAAGCCACAGAGACACCCAGAGGGAGTAGGGGGAAGTGAATTCCAGGGAGGGTGAGGAGGAGCCCTGCACCCAGGGAAAGCTGGAGGCAGGACCCCCTGGTACCTTCAGGAGTGGGAAAACCTGGAGCCTGCTAAGGGTGTGGCCTGGGCCCACACCTGGGGGGACCTGACCTGAAAGCTGGTCCCTCTGCTGGTCCATGCGCTCCACACTGTCCAACAGACGGTCCACCTGGGCTTTGATCTGGCTCAGCTCTCCCCTGATGGAGTGCAGCTCCTCAGTCTGGACTGCTGGGAGAGGGGCCAGAGTTGGTATCAGTCAGGTTCAGGAGGCAGAGGGCAGTGCTGCGAGGACTCCTGAACCCACCCTCACTGCTAAGGGCCTCCCAGTTCTCCCCTAGCCCTGCAGCTGAGGGCTGTGCTCCCTCACTCACGCTTTATCTTGGGGGTCAGCTGACTGTTCCTGGGAGACTTGTGGGGACTGAAGTTGCTCTTGACCCCCATGCCCATATGGGTCCTCCGGATCTTGATAGGCACACGGTTGATTAGTGGAGGGATCCTCTGGTATTCATACACCCTATGGACAGGATGGAGAGGGAGTCAGGCCAACTAGCCCCACCTGCTTGCCCAGAGGACTGAGGGGGCAGGACCCACCTACCTGTAGGGGAAATCTTCCCTGTACAGCTTGTAATCCAGGTCATAGTTGCTGTTGAAATAGAGATAAATGAGGAAAGGGTCATTGTCCAGGGCCAGAATCCTTGCCTCGACTCCAGTTTAATTTGGAGAAACTGATGTATGCAGCTTTTCCTTAGAATCCCAGGATTCTTCACCATAAGAGCCCCTAGGGACTTGACCAAGGTCACTTTGGGAGACCACAGCAAACCAGCTTCCCCATAGCTGGCCTCTGTTAGGGGCACGTTCCGGGTGCCTCCAGGTGGCAGGAGGGGGCGATTGCCCACAGGCTTCTGGCCCGCCAGGTCTGGGCTGTCCAAAGCCTCCTCTGCCTGACCCAGGCACTGCTGATGTTATTCTGGTTCTTAGTCTGGCAAAGGATGAAAGGGAAGAATTAAGTCAGGGCTCAAAGCCACCGAGAGAGCCTTTAATCCTTGCGTGGGAATCGCCAGGATGCAGGGCTCAGCACTGGCAGGGCCAGACAGTGGGGGGTTAAGGGCCGTGCCCAGGCCACCTTCCCTTCGCTCCAGGCCCTGGGAGAGAGGCTGAGTCTGGAAGGTCCCAGGCTGTCACTGCCTGGCCTCACGCCTGCTCTCACGCACCATGCACCTCCAGGGAACTGGTGCCTAGGAGGGAAGGGAAGATGGGTGCAGAGGGACAGCTGGGTCTGGCTTGGGCAGGAAGATCCTGTGGGGATACAGCTGCAGGCAGTTCGGGTGCAGCCTGAGGCTTCAGTTAAGGCAAGTGAGGAGTTGAGGGGGAGGAGAGGGGCTGCAAGCTGGGGGCAGTAAAGTTTCTGAAATAACTTTCTGGGACCGTGCGCCCACACCACCAGCTCAGGCCCAGCTGATGAGGGGCAAGGCCTATGGAAGCCACCGGAGCGGAATAGGGAACATTAGGGGGCCCCTTCCCCTTCATGCCGTGAGGTCCCCAAGCCTGTGGATGAGATTTCCGGCCACCCCGTCCCCGCTTTCTGGCCTCAGGAAGTCTGGTGGGCAGCCCAGGAGCCGCTGGGATGTTGATTCCGGCGGTGGGAGGCCCATCCTTGGAGAAAGGAAAGCGAGCCAGTGGAGCGCGGGAGGGCAGGTACCCATCCCTTCGGCGCTCTGGGGTTGGGGTCGGGGTCCGGGCCACGGTGCAGGAAACAGGCAGCCCCCTGAGGGTCGGCAACGACCAAGCTGGGACAGCTGGGGGCCAGGACAGAGCTCCAGGTTACGAGTCTCAGCTGAGTACGAGTCTCAGCTGAGCATGACCACTCCGGGAAAATTCTCGCTTGTCTGGCCCGCCTTGGGTTGGCCATGGGGGCCCCCTCTCCCTGACTGGGTTGAAACCTCAGCAGAGATCAGACAGCTGGAGGGGAGGAGAGGGGAGGAGAGGGGAGGGAGATGGGGAGGGACCAGTAGCCGACCACCTGAGCTACCTCGATGAACCCTATTCTACAACAGCATTGATGATTCAGTGGTAGAATTCTTGCCTGCCACGTGGGAGGCCAGGGTTCAATTCCCAGCCAATGCAAGAAGCACACTTTTCTTTAAACACCTCTTCCACACTTTTTTTCCTAAAATGACTTTTTAGAGTACCTAAAAATTAATGGTAAAGGAATGGTAATTCACTGACTGCTGAGCACAGACTTGGGAGCTACCGGAGTTGAGACAAAGGCAGGATGAGTTTGCGGGTTAGAGGTTAGGCGATATTCGCTGCTCCAGCTTGCTGTAGGTAGAGGGTCCCTCCCGGTCTGGGGTCATCCCTGCTCTGCCCCTGTCCCCAGTCATCAGCCAGGGCTGAGGCCTGTGCCCTGGGTGTGTGGCCTTGATTCTCTCTTCCTAAGGGGCAGTGGCCTGGTCACACAGGGTCTGCAGTCACATCTGTCCCCTGGTCTGGGCTAATGGTTACAGTGCAAGCTGGGACTTCCCACAGTAAGAGAAATAAAATGCACCATCAGTATGACTCTGGGCAGAGGTCAAGCCACCTCCCTCAGTGTCCTCAGGGGCCAAGTGGGGGGAGGTGGGGGGGAGGGGACCTGGGGCAATCCTTCCACCACAAACCTTTCCCTCCAGGTTGACAAATGCCATTTTGAGACCCAAGACACAAGGCCTGGACTTGACCAGCTCTCATAGAGAAGTCATCCAACAACTCAGGGGCCACCAGAACCTCATCCCGAACCACCCCTCTTTGGGTGACTATCCAAAGGGGCCAGAGCCACAGCAACAGCCTGCTGCTGCTCCAGACATGCTGCCCTAGTCCCCAGAGAAGGGTTTCATTCTCCCCACTGGAGTGCCCTAGGGACACATGGGTCTTAAGGAAGCCACCCCTGCCCCAGGCCTTGAATGCCAGGCACCCCTCTGAACGGAATCTGAGCTCCTGCAGGACAGCTGGCATCACTCCCCACTGCTTCCCTGTTCTCCCACCTGCACCTACAGCACTGGGTCCGAGCCTGCTAGGCAAGGGGGTGGGGCGACATGAAATCTGGAGAAGGCAACTGGAACTGAAGAACTGAGAAAGGGTTAACCCAGCCTCAAAGCGGCCGTGTGAAAAAGCACAGCAGAGAACTATGGGAAGAAACCACTTACCTCCCATCAGACGGATATTTACCAAACCATATCAACTCCCAGATGAGAGTGTCACGCACAAGACTCGAGGCAAACCAACATACCGCACACGCAGTTCAGCATCACTGAGGAAACGCAAGCTTAAAAAACTACGAGTACACATCTACTCATCAGCCCAAAACAACACAGTGAAAAAGCAGTCCATGCCGGCAAAGGTGATGTAGGCCTGGCTGCCGCAGGCAGGGAGAGATTTGGCCTAATGACTCTCGAGGTCAGCCTGAAGGTGCAGAGGCTTCTCAGAGTAGCCCCTACCCATTCCTGCCATCGCACTTCTGAGGAGATGAGACCCAAAAGAAACCAGAACTGGACTTCCCTGGTGTTCCAGTGGTTAAGAATTCGCCTGCCAATGCAGTGGACACAGGTTTGAGCCCTGGTCCAGGAAGATCCCACATGCCGTGGAAGCAACTAAGCCCGTGAGCCACAACTACTGAGCCCATGTGCCACAACTACTGAGCCCATGTGCCACAACTACTGAAGCCTGCTCGCCTAGAGCCCATGGTCTGCAACAAGACAAGCCACTGCAGTGAGAAGCCCGCACACTGCTGTGAAGAGCAGCCCCAGCTCGCCGCAACTAGAGAAAGCCTGCACGCAGCAACGAAGACCCAACAGAGCCAAAAATAAGTAAATAAATAAGTAAATTAAGTATAAAAAAAATTATAAAAAACCCCCACAAACAAAAACCCAAAAGAAATCAGAACCTTCGGCAGCAGGCTGTTGACACAGTGCTGTACCTAACAGCAACCACCTGACCCACTGCCTCCCTGCCTCCCCCACTGGCAAGACAGAAAGCACTCAAATGCCCACAGACAGGCCAGGAGCTGATCACAGACATCACAGGCTCCCAGCTGAGGGGACTAAGGGGCCACTGGTTCACACACACTGGTTACGCCTGTGAAAATGGCACGTTGGCTGGCAGAAGTTGGTGAGCTCCTTTCTAAACATGTTTAAAGGTTTCTTTAAAATTCCTTGAAGCTTTCCAAGTTAGAGGGAAGATTTCATCCAGAAGGGTTCCCATTGTCTACTTCCCAAACATGTATACCCAGAAAAAGCCCCCGAGCACCCCACAGGTGAGGCTCCCCTTGGAGGACTCACGCCCCCGGGTCCAGGCGAGAGGAGAGGGCATCACCAGCAGGAGGGTGGCTGGGTTGTGTCAGCTAGAAGGGGCCTTGGAATGAGCTGGGTTGACCCCCCTCCACACACACACCCAGTTTACAGACAAAACCTGTGGCCAAGGGAGACCGGACCTCCTCTGGTACCACAGAGAGTAAGACGAGCAGCCTGGCCGGCTGGGTGGGCAACACACTGAGCAAGCCTCCTGGGGTTCTCATTCTGTCTCAGGGGAGCCCAGAGCCCCAGACAAGCTGATCAGACTCCCTCCCCGGTAGGCAACCCCAGGCAGACTCACCAGGAGATGGCTCTGCCCCACGGCCTCTTCTGGCCTGGCCGGGAAGGGCCGGGCTTGGGCTCCCGAGCCATGTCTCAATCTGAAAAGAGAGCCAAAGAGTGGGACAGAGCAGGAGAGAGAGAGGGAGGGGTGCAGGAAAATGGGGCCAAGTGCACATAGGCCCCGCTTGCCTCCTGGCTGGCCCTTCCCTGCTCCTCCGCTCTGAGGCGGTGGGCAGTGCCCCCTGAGAGGCAGTGCAATGGAGCGCCCATCCCCAGTCAGTGGGCAGCCCGACCTGGCCTCCAGACCCTGGGCCCACCTATTCAGAGCTGGGCTCCAGCTCCAGAGGGCTCATCTCCATCCCCAGGGGACCGTGGTTCTGAGACAAACAGTCCCTTTGGCTAACTTCAAAACGAAAAACCCCCGAGGATGGGGAGACTGCTCTCCTCTTTCCCCCAAATTACCACGGTAATCAACCCCATCGCCCAGGCCTTGGAAGTTGGGGATGGTACCGTCAAAGGGCAGGAGAGGGGATGTCTGTGATCCTCTGAGGAGACACCCGTTCCTGGTTGGGTTAATTCTTGAGTGTTCTCCTGCTGCCTGTCTGCCCGCCCACAGGCCTGCCTGCTGCCAGGCCCACGCCCCACAGCTGCCTCTGGTCTAAGCTCCTGGGCTGGCTGCGTCTGAAACAGCCAGGGTGGCTCTGAGAAACAAAGCAAGCAGCCTGCCTGGTCTGGGGTGGGGACACCCCGCTGCCCTCTCTCTTGGTGGCAGGGGAGTCAAGAGTCAGCTGAACCCGACTTAGAGGAGGACTGAGAAGTCAAGCAAGGCAGCCGTCTGTGCACCAGTCACGGGCAGAGTGTCTCCTTTCTGGGCTCCTTCAGTGTTCACCACTTGAGCACGTAGCTCTATGCTCGTGGGAGACAGAGGAGAATCTGCTTCTTGCCGTATTCCCGCAGCTCACTTGGGGCCTGGCCACTTAGTAGGTGCTCAGTTGCTATCTGCTGAATAAATGAATGGAACTCCATTAAATAAATTCCAGCTTTTGCTTCTGGGTTTGGATCAGACCCCAGAGTTTCATCTGTGACCTCGAGGCCCCTCCCTGAGTCCACCCGCTTTCTTCCTGAATCTATGATCATCATCCATGGCCCACTTTTAACTGCCAAGACAGCAACAAATGCGAGCCTTCTCCTTTTCCTGTTCACAAGACTTCCTGCAACACAATCACCAAGAGCAGTTATCCAGCATCTGCTTGCTCATGGTGAGGAACAAGGAGACCAGCAACGATGTCCCTGAGGCATTGACAATCCAGATCAAGTGTTCATTTGGGAGGAAGCTGGCAATTCTGTACCCACACCCTCAGCCCTTCTCTTCCATTCATGATCCTGCCTTATCCAGTTATCCACTCAAGAACACATTAAACAGATATCCATGCACCAAGAAAATAGCCGTACTTCCATGTTGTCTGGCTTTCTATGTCTGTTTCTTTGACTTTCGTATTTGCAATGTCAGGAGAGGACAGAAAAACACACCCATGTCCACTGTGTAGGGCAACAGTGCATGAGCACCATGAAAATATATAAAGAAAATCTCATTTAAAACGGACTTGGGAAGCTCTGAAGAGGGAACTCGCACACATGTACCATTCATTGCAGTCTGTATAACCAGCAGGAAGAGGGAAGATAAGAATTATTTTGATGGAGGAGGACATTAATCACATGGGGATTTTATCTTCTGCCTTTTTTTTTAAAAAAAATATTTATTTAGGACTTCCCTGGTGGCGCAGTGGTTAAGAATCCACCTGCCAATGCAGGGGACACAGGCTTGAGCCCTGGTCCAGGAAGATCCCACATGCCGCAGAGCAACTAAGCCCGTGCACCACAACTACTGATCCTGCACTCTAGAGCCCGCGAGACACAACCACTGAGCCTGCATGCCACAACTACTCAAGCCCGTGTGCCTAGAACCCGTGCTCTGCAACAAGAGAAGCCACCACGATGAGAAGCCCACACACCAACGAAGAGTAGCCCCTGCTCGCCGCAACTAGAAAAAGTCCATGTGCAGCAACAAAGACCCAAAGCAGCCAAAAATAAAATAATAAATAAATTTAAATATTTATTTATTTATTTATTTGGCTGCACCGGGTCTTAGTTGTGGCACACAGGATCTTCATTGCCTCATGCGGCATGCAGGATCTAGTTCCCTGACCAGGGATCGAACCTGGGCCCCCTGCATTGGGAGCATGGAGTCTTAACCACCAGGGAAGTCCGGCTTGTGGGATCTTAGGGATTAAACACAGGCCCTCAGCAGTGAAAGCACGGAGTCCTAACCACTGGACTGCCAGCGAATTCCCTCTCCTGCTTTAAAAAAAAAAAAAGGAAATTTCCTCCCTGCCCCAGCAACAGCTCTCTTACCACCACTTGCAGCCAATGAGAAACTGCCACAGCCTTGAATGCTTGTTCTTTTCCAATGAAGTTTTGTTCAAAACAGCTCTCCCCAATTTCCCCCTAAAACTTAATAAAAGCAAGTGCCTCTCCTTTGTTCTCCAGGCTTGCCTATGATACATCATAACATGCTTGTCCCAAATTGCAATTCTCTGTTATTTCTGAGTAAACCTATTTTGCCAGTAAAATAACTGGATGTTTTATTTTAAAGGTTGACATTGCATGGTGTCAGAAGTGGGATCCAGCGATGCCCTCTAATGACCTGGAGGCTGGTGAGCAAGCAGGTGTTGGTACCCATGGAGTTCATTGAGCTCACTGCTTTCTTGTCAACCCTGGAGTTTGAAGCTAAGTTTTTTCCTGAATCCAAGCTCTACTCTCTTTGCATTTTGAACTCTCTAGCTTTACTGGAATCTGTTTTCATGAAGCTTTCTGGTAAGTCGCCCTTCCTGTTCAAAGTGGGGAAAATGTGTGATTCCTAGTATTTTTTTGTTTGTTTGTTTTTTAAGAAATCTATTTTATTTATTTATTTATTTATTGGATGCATTGGGTCTTCGTTGCTGTTCATGGGCTTTCTTTAGTTGCAGCAAGCGGGTGCTACTCTTCGTTGTGGTTCACGGGGTTCTCATTAAGATGGCTTCTCTTGTTGCAGAGCACGGGCTCTAGGTGCGTGGGCTTCAGTAGTTGCAGCATGCAGGCTCAGTAGTTGTGGCTCGTGGGCTTAGTTGCTCTGCGGCACGTGGGATCTTCCTGGACCAGGGCTCGAACCAGTGTCCCCTGCATTGGCAGGTGGATTCTTAACCACTGCGCCACCAGGGAAGCCCCAGTGCTTATTGTAACTTCTTGTTTTTCAAATTGTGATCACAGACCATTGGTGAATTTGATTAATGTTTAATTAAATAGAACATATACATATTGTCTGTACCTACATAGATAAATTAATAATATATATCTTCAATTTTACCTATAATTTATAGATAAATTTATTATAGATTTGTTTATTATCTATATATAAATAGAAGAGAATAGTTTCATAAAATGCAAAATAGAGTGCATGCATGACATACACTGAAAATAGGAAATACAGTTTATTTAACTTTTATTTCAGTTACTTATATGTTTTTATATACGTAAGTATATGCTGGGCCATAATATTTCTTATTGTGGAATGATCCAACACATTTGAAAGCAACTGCTCTTATACCACAGTAAATGGAGCAACAAAAGGGTCTTACAGCCAGCTGAAAAGGCCAGTAGAAGAACAACCACCCTTTCTGCCCTGGACACTCTCAGTGATAACTTCTCAGTGCCAGGCTATAATCACTTGTTGATAGGTTCAAACTTTGTTGCCTTGTCTTTTCAAATTTACAGCCAAGTAGCAATCCTTATTTAAAAGAACATACCCCATTTCTCTTTTTCTATTCTATTTTTTAATTGAAGTATAGTTGATATACACATCCCCCATTTCTTTTTTTTTTACTTCAAGTATAGTTGATTTACAATATTGTGTTAGTTTCAGGTGTACAGCAAAGTGGTTCTTTTTTTATATCTATACGTATTCTTTTTTGGTTTTTTTTCCATTATATGTTATTACAAGATATTGAATATAGTTTCTTGTGCTATACAGTAAATCCTTTTTGTTTCTCTATTTTATATATGGTAGTGTGTATCCGCTAATTCCATACTCCTAACTTATCCCTTCCCCCTTCCCCTTTGGTAAACGTAAGTTTGTTTTCTATGTCTGTGAGTCTGTTTCTCTTTCGTAAATAAGTTCATTTGTGTCATATTTTATTTTATTTATTTATCTTTTTGAGGTACGCGGGCCTCTCACTGTTGTGGTCTCTCCCGTTGCGGAGCACAGGCTCCGGACGCACAGGCTTAGTGGCCATGGCTCACGGGCCTAGCCGCTCCACGGCATGTGGGATCTTCCTGGACTGGGGCACGAACCCGTGTCCCCTGCATCGGCAGGTGGACTCAACCACTGCGCCACCAGGGAAGCCCCCAGCAAAGTAATCTTAAAAAGGGCTTATATGAGGGAATTCCCTGGCAGTCCAGTGGTTAGGACTCTGTGCTTTCACTGCCAGTGGCCCGGGTTCAATCCCTGGTTGGGGAACTAAGATCCCTCAAGCTGCATGGCCAAAAAAAAAAAAAGCACTATTCTTGCTGTATTTTTGTAAATAATCAAGCCAAATTTACTACAAACAAATTAGTTTTACTATGATTATCTTTGATAAAAAGGGTAATAATTATTGAGAGAGAAATTGTGTTTGCAACTTTGTAGATATTAGATTCTTGTCCTGTTAATGATAAAGTTTCAAGGTTTTTTTATACAGCTGTAAGCTGAACTGGATTCTAAACTCTTCTAGTTTCCTCAAATATCTGACTATAAATCTCCAAATTGTTTCCAGTTTTCTCCCATCCTTCTGATTTGAAATCAGTAAGAACAAAGACTGCCCTTAAATGTCCTTGGAAGGGACTATACCAGGTCCTCCTCATTACCCAGATGGCAGCCAAACTTGAGACTCAAGCCTTGGGTGTACATCTCACAGTTAAAGGCTCCAACTGACATCCAGTCTGATATAATCAAGCACTGGAGACCTCTGAATCAAATTTCACCAGGAATTGAAGCAGACAGCAGCTGAAGGAGACAGCTTTCCCAAGATGACCAGAACAGGACTGTATACTCTTTCCTGCTGTTACTTCTTCCCTTATCCTCTCCCTCTTCTTCTTGGAAAGACCAAATGCTCTTGTCCACATCACTCAATCTATTACAAAAGGAGGAAACTTATCAGTCCACTGATTCAAATGTTAATCTCATCCAAAAACACCCTCACAGACTCACCCAGTATAATATTTGGCCAAGTGTCTGGGTACCCCATGGCCCAATTAAGTTGACACAAAAAATTAACCATCATAGGGACCAAGAATCAGGAAATGAGGTGGAGGTCTTTGCTCCATCTTCACCTCTCACAAAGATTCCCAGACAGATTTCCTAAGGGACACCCTCCTGTATTCCCCCAGGTTGTGAGTGCTTGACTGCACAGAACATGGGTAGGACAGTTAATGAATGGGAGTCATAATGAGTGACAGCAAATGATGCAAGGATGGGGAGGTTGGCAGTCCGGTGGGAAGACAGAAGAAGGCTGAAACAGAGAGGCCAAGCTGACGGAAGGACAAGAATAAGGAAAAAGGAGAGGAGCAGAAGGGGCTGGACATATTGAACAACTGGTCCCCAGAGTTCCCTGAGTTGACTCCCAGACACGTCTACCCTGAATTCATGAGATGGATACAAAATAGTTCACTTATTTGCAAAGAGCTCCCAGAAAGAAAGAAAAGGGTAATTGTATCATCCCCAGTATTAAAATTGCAGTCGGCAGCTAACAGTGATTGAATTCCAGCAATTTGCCAGGCATTGTGCTACAAACTTACATCCATCGTGTCATTTAATCCTCACAACAACCTTGCAGGGTAGCTGCTCCCCATCTTATAGAAAGGCTACCGAATGTGCCCAGGGTCACATGGAGAGCCACTTGAGAGGAGTGATGAGATCTCAGTCGCCTGCCTGGCAATCACTACGTGTTCCAAGAAGTTAGAGGACTTACTGAAAGACACTTACTGGTAGGCTCGGCTACAAGCATAGCCTGATTCTGTCAGGACCTCCAGGCCACACTGCCTTTGTACGGGGATGTTCCATTACCCACCTTACCCTGCACAGACTCCAAAGGCTGGCGAGGCCCCTGGTTAGAGCATGGGACGACAGGGCCAGTGCTGCAGGCCAGGGGCCCAGGGGCCCAGGTGTACCAAGTGGCTTCTTGCAGTGGACCTGAGTCATTCTCTTGGCCGTCCCACATCAGAGTCCCATTCCTGTGTTAGAGGTATCCCCCAGCTTGAAGACAGAGGCTGCCTCCCTGAAAGAAGCTGAAAATGCCCCTTTCTGCCTCCTTTTCCCAACCTCCCTTGAAGCAAGGTCCTGGGCACATGACGTGGCTCCTCCAATTAGAGCTACGTGCCCAACTTCAAGGTAAAGCTGCCGGTGGGAGAAGCTCATCTCAGCAATTGATGGCGGCAGTGGCAGCAGCTATATCCGGCTTTCAAAGGTGATGGCACCTCCATCCCTCGTTGGTGATGCCCGTTGTGGCATCTGTGCCCAGCAGAGGCAGTAGGGTCTCTTCCAGATCTGATCCTCCAACCTTCCAGAACTCCTGGGAGCTAACCAGTAACTTGGACAAGTTCCTTTACTGCTTAGAGTCACCAGACTCTGTTTCTTACAGTTAAGAACCTTGATGGATACAAAAACAGGACTAGAGGTGGATGGAACAAGAAGCCCTGTGGGAAATGGGGGTGATGGAAGCCTGGCAAGTGGCCAGAGGACAGTGAAAATCCAGCTAGTATTAAGGGACAGGATACCAGTAGCCCACAGCATGCCATGGCGAGACAGTTAATCCTGTGGTCCTCAGAACAAAGCGCCCATCAAGGGCAAGGCTTTCGGGACCTGGTGGCTCTTGCCATAGAAGAATATAAAGATTACCCTGAAGTCAAGGGCTGTTAGGCAGGCTGTGTGCTAACAGCACCAACAGCATAAAGGAAAGACAAGATCAAAGTCCAAATTTGCCCCTCAAGACATGGTTAGAAAATCAGGGAATTTTTATATCTTGTGGCTGCAAGGCTGAGAGAGTTACAACCCAAACTTAAGGCTTAATCAGTGGTTATAAAATGACACCATGAGGTGGCTTCACACCCTCTCTGGGTCTCTAGTTGGGAAAGAGTGGAGAGTGGGGAGCAGAGAGAGTGGAGGGCTTTGCGGGAAGGTGTGGAAGACTCAGGACCCCCACTGCTACAGAGGTTCCCTTGCCAGCCAAAGGGACTCTTCTTAGTCATTCTGAAGGTACTGGTAGCAGAAATTCACTAGCTCTTTGCCAAACCCAGATCCCTTTCCTCCTGGGTGCACATCTAGGTGGAGTTGCCCACCCTCCCTCGCAGTTAGTGTGCTGCATGGCTGAGGTGTGGCCAGTGGCAATGGGAGGGCGGGATGTGCACTGCTTTCATGCCTGACCCATAGCATCCTCCAAGTGGCCATCAGCCCTCCTGCTTCCCAAGTTGGCCACCTGAATGCCAGTGCCCTGGGTGAGCTGGGAAGCCATGTGCTGTTGGTGGCAGGGCCTTGCTCAGCCTGGGTTCCCCCGCTCCATGGCACATGTGCAACCAGGCCAGCAGATAGCATTTCCTTAAAAAATATACTCTGTAATGACCTTGCCCTGAAGGAGACCCCTTGTGTGTCCTACCCCATCACCCCTCATTTTCTCTAGACTTAAATAACAAGCATATCGCAGCAGACCCCAGGGGGCTGATGACTTCAAATCTGGGAGGAAGATATTGAAACACCAGAAGAACCATGAGATTTTGCTAATTTATATTGACAAAACCTGCAAAATGATCTGGGAATGGATTCTGAGGGTGGAGAGTGGGGAAGGAAGAAAATGTTAAATGGGGTTGAATGTTTTTTTTTTTTTAATTTGGCTGTGCCGGTTCTTAGTTGTGGCATGTGGGCTCTAGTTCCCTGACCAGGAATTGAACCCAGGCCCCCTGCACTGGAAGCACGGAGTCTAAACCACTGGGCCACCAGGGAAGTCTGGTTGAACATACCGATATTTAGGATTCTATGGGGCTACCTTGAGTGGCTGGGATGGTTCCAATTGTTTGCCCTGATGTTTGCTTAAACCCTGGACTCAATTGTGGCCGAAAAATATTAGCTAAAAGCTAATAGATAATAATAATAATACGAATAAGAACTGGGCTTCCCTGGTGGCGCAGTGGTTGAGAGTCCGCCTGCCGATGCAGGGGACACGGGTTCGTGCTCCCGTCCGGGAAGATCCCACATGCCGCGGAGCGGCTGGGCCCGTGAGCCATGGCCGCTGAGCCTGCGCGTCCGGAGCCTGTGCTCTGCAACAGGAAAGGCCAAAACAGTGAGAGGCCCGCGTAACACCAAAAAAAAAAAAAAAAAAAAAAAAAGAATAGCTAAAACTTACTGAGCATTTACTATCCTGCCAGGGACAGTTTTAAGCACTTCATTTATTTAACAAATTTACTGAGTTAACAAATGAAGTTTAGATAGTCTAATGTTGATGGAGGAATTGAGAAATGAGGACACTGGCTCAGCCCAGCTGATATTCATCAGTGTTTACCCTCCCCAGGCTTTGTTTCAAACACTTTAATGTATTAACTCATTTTATTATCTTCATTTTACAGAAGAGGATCATGAGACAGAGAGATGTTTTAGGGTGACCAGCTGTCCTGGTGTGTCTAGGATGGAGAGGTTTCCCAGCATGTGGGACTTTGAGTGCTAAAACCAGGACAGCTCCAGGCAAACTGGAACAGTGGGTCCACCTAGGTGTTAATAACTTGACCAAAGTCACACAGTTAGTAAGTGGCAGAGCCTGTCCTCCAATTCAGGTAGGCTGACTTTAGACCCGAACTCTGCTTCTGCCAGTGGTTCACACACCTGAGCCTGCATCTGAAGTGGCTGGAGATCTTGTTAAAACTCAGATTAGGTTTGGGGCAGCTGAAAATCTGCTCGTCTAACAAGTTCCCAGGTGATGTCGATGCTGCTGGCCCGTGGACCAACATGGAGAGCCGCGGCGTTCGGCTACCTCGCCTCCAGATGAGAATGTTGGAATGGACTTTTCAGGTAGGACCTGCTCACTGACACCCCAACCTAGGAACCCTGGGACGGCCCCAAGCGCGTCCTTTGCCGAGGCACTGAGAAATATATTGGTGAGGGAAGCACTGTAGTGCCAGGAGTGCTGATGGGAGAGGCTGCAGCTGAATGGGAATCTGGCGTCTGGGGTGTTAGAGGCTCAGAAGGGCATTGGATTGCCAACCTTAGTTGCCATAAAGGTGGCTCCTGTGTCGCTGCTGTCAGAGCAGGCTCTGCATTTCCTGTGCCTGGCAGCAGTGGCATGGGAGTCTACCCAGATGGGCTTTGCAGCAGAATTTGGAGCACTATTTCTGGGCTACAGAGGCCCCAGCGTGTCTCTCTCACTCTCCCTGGTGAAATTTACATAACGCAAAATTAACCAATTCAGTGGCATTTAATACATTTACAGTGTTGTACAACCACCACCTCTATCTAAATTCCAAAACATTTTTATCATTTCAAAATAAAACCCATACCCTCATTTTCCTGTTTCCCTTGGCAACCACCCGTCTCTGCATCTATGGATTTACCTTTTCTGAGTAGTTCAGATAAGTGGAATCATGCAATATGTGACCTTTTGTGACTAGCTTCTTTCACTTAAAATGTTTTCAAGGTTCGTCCACCTGGTAGCATGTATCAGTACTTCATCCCTTTTAATGGTTGATTTAATATTGCATTGCATGTATACACCACGATTTGTTAGCTACTCATCCATTGATGGACTTTTGGGTTGTTTCTACCTCTTGGCTATTGGCTATTGTGAATAATGCTGCTATGAACTTTGTGTTTTAAGGATTTATTTGAGCACTTGTTTTCGTTTCTCTTGGTACATACCTAGGAGTGGAATTGTTGGGTCATATGGTAGTTGTGTTTAGTTTTTTTAAATTAATTTATTTATTTTTGGCTGCATTGGGTCCTCGTTGCTGCGTGCAGGCTTTTTCTAGTTGTGGTGAGCAGGGGTTACTCTTTATTGCGGTGCGTGGGCTTCTCATTGCGGTGGCTTCTCTTGTTGTGGAGCACAGGCTCTAGGTGCGCGGGCTTCAGTAGTTGTGGCATGCGGGCCCTAGAGCGCAAGCTCAGTAGTTGTGGTGCACAGGCTTAGTTGCTCCGCGGCATGTGGGATCTTCCCGGACAAGGGTTCGAACCTGCATCCCCTGCATTGGCAGGTGGATTCTTAACCACTGTGCCACCAGGGAAGTCCTGTTTAACTTTTTGAACAATCGCCAAACGATTTTTCACCATGGCTGCACCGTTTTACATTCCCCAGCAATGTATGAGGGTTCCAATGGGTCCCCACCCTCATCAACGCTTGTTATTGTCTGTTTCGTTGCTAACAGCCATCCTAATGGGTGTGAAGTGGTGTCTCACTGTGGTTTCTATTTGGATTTCCTAATGACTAGTGATGTTGAACATCTTTTCATGTGCTTATTGGCCATTTGTATATCTTCTTTGGAGAACTGTCTATTCAAGTCCTTTGCCCATTTAAAAATCATTGCCCTTTTGATAAATTCCTTTTCTGCCATGACTAGCCAGGGCTGTTTCTATGTTTCTATTGGCTGCAACCAAGAACCGTGACTGATCTGCTTCTCCCGGTTCCATGGGCCCAGGCCACACTTGTACTGATACTTCCAACCAGCAAAGCAACTCGATGTTCTCACATAACAGTGTGCATTCTGGATGCTAATGGTAGCACCTCCCAGTCTTGCACCTGCCTGGACTCACCCTCTCACCGCTATAGGGAGAGGGAGGAGATGGGGCCATAACAGACCCCAGTTCAGATTATCACAAAGAAAGAAGAGACAAGTAGAAGCAAGCATAATTAATAAAGGAGGAGGTGTGAACAGAAACACAAAGCTGACAGAGGCAGTGGTGAGAGGAGCTGGAAATTAGGGATGCAGACAAACAAGGCTTCTAAATCTGTGCATTATTCAGGACTAAGAGTCTGAAAACCTCCAGATGGTGGCCTGGGTCATGTGGGCGAGCAGGGATGGGACTGAGGTGGCTGGGAGGAAACCAGTCTTCCTGGGTTCATTCTGGGTTGTATGAATTCCCCTTCACAATGAGCATTCACAAGTCCAGCTGATCCATAACTTAGTTTAATCCTTTGTGGGGTGCATCCTGGGCAGCAAGGAACCTCTGTCTGCCCCAGAGGGTCCAGCCCAGATGGAGGAGAGTGGTCTCTTCTGACCACTGCCCCGGACTCCTGTTTCAGTGCCTAATTAAGACCCATCTTCCCACTCAAAAGCAGGCTGGGGGACCCCAGGCTCCCCTCCTCCTATACCAGGCTCTCCATCGGCCTCACTTGTACCCCCTGCCCCACTTCCTGCAAGGTCTGAGGCCTCTTTGGCTGTTGGGCCTGCAGTCCTAGCCCAACCCTTGTTCTAAACAGGTGGGCAGAAGGGCAGGTAGGGCTGTGCATCCAGGTGCTGGCAGGGGAGAGGCATGGGTGAGCCTCAGGGCCCTGGGTCCCACCGGGAAATGTGCTCCTGAGCTGGAAAGGAAGAGAACAGAACAAGGGTCAGTGACAGCCCAGGCGGTCCTGGGATGGGGACCCTGCTACACTAGGTCCAGAAATAGCCATGATCCCACTTGCAGCTCCAGATCCTTCTAGCAGGTGCTGCTGGGGGCTGATTCTGGGCTAGGTCTCACCTCTGTCCCCACCATAGTTCACTGTGCTCTAGGGAATCAGGGAACGCTGAAGAACCCGATGGGTTCCCATGTGGCAGCTTTAGTGACAGGAGGAAAAGGACCTTGGTGAAATCCCCAGCCAGGCTGTAGTTCTGGTCTTGCCCCTGCGTGGCTGAGCCCAGGCCAATCTCCCTCTCTGTGCTTCAGGGGCCTACAGGTCCAATGAGGCCCTGAGCAGGGTGTCCTCGTGGCCCTGTGTGCTCAGACACTCTAGACTGTTCATCTGGATATCCCCAGGGGACAGGGACCAGAGGAGGGGAGCCGTGGGAAGGCCCTCACCAAACTGGCAGATGTAACGGTTTCGGGTTTTACAGCGCTGGTCGTTCCAATTGAAGGCGGCCGATGCCTGCAGTTCCACACAGTTGCCAAACCTGCCAAGATTGTCGAGTGCTCAGGGTGGAGGAATGAAATTATGAGTCCTTAAATCCTCCCCCACAGTGGGCCACCTGCACCTAGGGAGGTGCCTCTTGGGTGCCCCCTCCCACATATGGGGCTTCTGGGAGCCAGCCCCAAGCCCATGCCTGCACTTCAGAGCACTGCAGCTCCTCTCTTCTCGGGGTGCAGTGGGGACAGCTCCACCCACCGCTGCAGCCCTCAGCCATGCCGGCCACTGCAGGTGGGGGTAGTGGGGTTGGAACAGACAGGCCCACATCTTTCCTCCCAGCAGGAGAAGGTATGCCTGGGGGCCCACCAAGCCGGCTTCCTCTAGGGATGGGCCAGTGGCCTGGGCGTGGCTGCCATCAAGGAGGTCAAAGGAGAACTGGGCGGGGTATCTGGAGCCTTGGTGGCCACACAGCCTGACCACCTCCCCCCCTGCCCTGGGCATTCCTGGGCTTTGAAGACCAGGGCTGGGCCTCAGTGCAGGCGGGCCAGTGGGCAGATGTGTGCAGGAGTGGATGCAGGTGGGTGGCCAGCTAAGGAGGGCAGAATCAGTGTATTGATACAGGCAGAGGGGGCACGGTGGTGGGGGAGGGATGGATAGATAATAGAGAGACGGAGAGACAGCTGGAGGGATGATGGGGACTGTGGATGGATGAAGCCTTCTTGGGTTCCCTCTCTTTTATTTGAGCCCCTGGAGGTCAGGGATGTACCTCATCTCAGCACTGGGCCCACACCCAGCTGTGCCCAGACTTCCTGGCACCTGGGCACCAGGTAAGGCCCAGACCCTCAGGGCGCTCAGCCAAGCAGCAGGCAGGGTGGAGGTTGTTCAGCGGCGTCTGAAGGCTCAGCAAGCAGGCCCAGGTGAGAAGGTGGGCACAGGGGAGGGAGGGCACCCCAGACTCACCCCTGGTTGTCAGGCTGCCCAAAGGCGAAACTGGTGAAGGACTGGTGCTCCCCGGTGGTCCAGCGGAAGGAGTCCTTAGCGGTCTTGTAGGTGAGCCCTGAGCCACAGCAGCCAAGGCTGGCCTCACACCCGAGATCCCTGGGCCCCGCTGGCAGCCCAGGCTCCCTGCGATGAGGGCCTGAGCCCAGAGCCTGCTGCCCAATGCCTGTCGACCCCCAGCCCTTAAGCCCCCTTCCCAGCACTTCCAGCCCCTCTGGTGGCTCTCCCTCCCTTCGGCTCTCTCTGCAGGGAAAGGAGTCACCAGCTTGACTACTGGCCCCATTCTGGGCCCCAAGCCCTCACCACACCCTTACTGCCCGCTGGTAGGTGCTCTGGGTTTCCACGGCCCAGATTCCTGAAGCAGTGTAAGGCATCCCAGCCCCACACTCACTGCATCCCTCCCCGCTCCACCAGTCAGCCAGGCACTCACCGATCCAGAAGTTCCTGGTCTCAAAGTCATTGTTGGTCACCTCGTTGGTGGTCTCCAGGCGGCCCAGGTAGAAGGCGAGGATGTCCTGCACTTTCTGGCTCTCAATCTGGGCTAGCACCCCGCCCTTTCCCTGTAACCCCCGCTCCGGGTCATTCTGGCCCCAGAGCTCAGGCCAGCCCTTCCTTTCCATCCTGCCACCCATCGTGGCCATGGATGTCCAATCTGTGTGCTGGCTGGGCTGTCATCAGCCCCCCAAAGCCTCCTGCCTCTTAGAGCAGAGTCTGCCTTCTCTTCTCTGCCCACGGCTCCTCTGTCAGGGTCCCACACTTGGAAGGGTTTTGTTTCACCTGCTCAGTGTCTTTAATACATTTGAATTGGTTGCCAACATTAATAAATTGAGAGCTCAGTGAAAATCTGCATTTCTGGTTCTCTTGAGAAATTCCAGGTCCTGGCCTCCCTGAACTTGCATTCCTGCCCGGCAGCCAGCAGCTCGAGCTGAGTCAAGATGGCCCCTTAGATGAGGGTTGAGTGGGGCCTTGTCCCTGGGTCCCTCAGCTCATTAAGTGACCTCCTGGCTTCCATGGGCCTCTGAGTTGTAACCCCTGCTTTATACTAAAGATGAGAGTCAGGAGAAGTCAAAGGAATTCATCTCTTAGCCCAGGGTCCCTCTGTTAAGAACCCAGGGGGACAGTCCCTGGGAAGGCAGGGGCCAACCATTACCTGGCATTTCATCTTGGCTCCGTAATAGGTGTCTGCCTCTGAAGACACCATGAAGCAGTCTCCATCGATCCTCAGGTCACAGGTGTGGAAGGGAAAGTGCACCTTGGCTGGGAGGAGGGAAGCCTGATTTTGTGTGTGGGCACCTCAGAATCATTACCCTTCCGGTCCTGCCAGGATGTTAAGCTCAAGGTACCCCTTCCCCTGGCCACCAAGCAGGAGAGGGGGTTGGGGTCAGTGGTGTGCTGGTAAATGTGTAACAACCAGCTCTCCCTCAAAAAAAAAAAAAGTCTATGATTTTAGCATTGCCATTTCTGTGGTGGTGTAAAGACCCCCACCATGGCCAAGTTCAAGCTACCACTGTGACGTCACTGATCGGGGAATGGGGGAGAGGTGCGTACGATGGGCTCCTGTGAGCTGGTCCGAACCAGACCCAGCACCAGCTGAGGGGGTCCTGGGAGGGGCTCGTCTTGTTGGGGGGCTTTGCGGCAGGACTCACTGGCACACTGGGCTCCCCCATAGCCAACATCACAGACGCAGGAGCACTCCTCTTCCCGGAACCGGCCATGCACGCACTGCACGCTGCACCGCACTGCCAGGATGGGGCAGGGAGGGGACGGCACTCAGCTGGCAGCCCCTGGGCCCCAGGCTGCCCCTCACAGGCCACGGATGTGTGCAGAATGGCCAACCACAGCAAGAACAACCCCTGCCCCCCAGAGATGGAAACCATCGGGGCTCCCAACCACTGCCACATTTGGCATCTTTGGTTTGATCTTGTAGAGAGAAGCAAATTGGGGTTTGGGAGTGGACCTGCTCATGGTCACAGAGCTGGGGGGTGGGGGACAGTGGGAAAGGAATCCACTTCTGGATCCTAATACTGTCCTCCTTCCACCATCCCAGGGCCTGAGGGGCCGATCTGATTTCACTTTGAATTCCCTGCACAGCGCAGGGTCTGGCAGACCGTCGGTGCTCAGTGAATGCTTATTGGATGAGGATAGGCTGTGCGAGGATCGCTCCCTGGGTCCCCCGGGTGGTCACAGTCCAGAACTCCAGGCGCCCCTCACCTTGGCAGTATCTGCCTGTGTAACCCGGGGGACAGTGGCAGTGGCAGGTGCTGAGGTTGAGATGTCCGTGGTTCCGGCAGCTCATGCGACATGGGTTCCTGGGGACCTCTGGTCGGATGAGAAGGAAATGCTGTGAGGGCGCCTCTCCCCGGCAGGCCAGGCAGGTGCCTCCCTGAGTGCTGAGGACCAGGGCTTCTGGGACAGTCCCTCAGGATGCTGCCCGCCTCCTCCAGGATCACCAGATCAAGCCGCCCCAGCCAGAGGCAGGCAGGGTGGGGCACTTACCACACAGCCCCCCTGCGTGGTCCCAGGCTTTGAAGCAGCCCGAGACGCTGGCTGTGCAGAGCGAACACCAGGTGCCCTTCTTGTAGGGGACGATGGTCTTCCCGTTGACCTCCCAGTTGCCTCTGTGAGAGCAAGCAGCAGAGGCTAGAAGGAACTGGCCTTGGGCCTTGCTGCCTGCCCCACCAGCCCCTTCAGCTCCTTCCAGCCCAGCCAGGAAGGCAGGGAGCTGGGAGAGACAGGGAGATTTCCTAGGAAAGAAAAGATGACCTCCAAACTAATACTGGGCAGATGCCCTGAACGCTGGGTGGTGCCTCCAGGAAGGGGCGTCTGAGAAGAAGCCACATTCTGCGTGGCCAGAATATTGGGTGCTGCCCACTTCTGCACCCTCTCCCTTTCCTCCTTCTTCCCTCTCCCAGCAGGGGTGCAGACCAAGGGGTAAAGGCCTGTGGGTGGGTGGGTGAGTGTCTCACCCTGGGTGACAGCATCCCCTACCCCGCAGCCCAGCAGGGGATGGCAGGGCAGCTGCCATGGAGGAGGCTTACCCGGGAGAGTAGGCACAGACAAAGGCTTCCATCTCAGCCTGGGCCCCAGAGCAGGGATGCCGCCCACAACCCAGCTGGCTCGAGGTGGCCCACACGAGCTGCAGGAGACACAGTGGCTCAGAAACCCTCTCATGGGCCACCTCCACTCCTAGCCTTGGGACCAACAGCCTAGATGATGCTCCCCTGGGAAGGGTAGACACAGCTCTTGCCCCAGGCCAAGCAGTTAAACAGTTTTGTCACCTCCCTGGGGACCCCAGGAGCAGTAGCTGTGCTGGGCAGGGATATAAGGATGGGTGGGAATAGTCTAGAAAGGCCTTCTGGGTCGGGAGGTGAGGGTCAGCAGATACCTGAAGGGAAGGGAGATTGTGGATAGTGGAGGAGAGTGGGAAAAGAGACTTGGACATCAAAGGCCTTGTGATGACTGATAAAATGGCCACAACGCTTCACTTCTCCCTACAGCCCCCTCTTTATAAAATGTGGCTTTGCAGTTCTTTGCATCAACAGGAGGAATCTCTTTCCCACATCTTGAATCTGGCTGGCCCTGTGGCTTCTGTTGGCCAACAGGATGCAGGAGAAATGATATTGAACCATTTTAAACCTAGGCCTCAGGAGACCCTACAATTTCCACTCATTCTCATAGAACTCTCATGCTCAGCCACCACGTGAACAAGGCTGCTGGAGGTTGAAGAACCTTATAGGGCAGAGATGAACCAGTTGAGGCCACTCTAGACAGCCAGCTCCCAGCCAACGCAGCAGCTGACTGCAGTTGCAGGAGTGGGCCCAGCGAAGACCAGAAGAAACTGTCAGCTGAGCCCAACCCAAACTGCCAAGCTGCAGAATCGTTATATTTGGGAGTAGTGCGTCATGCAGCAACAGCTAACAGATACAGGTCTTTAATAGTATTCAAAACTTAGATTTAGAGCTTTAGAATCAGTGACAACTTGGAAATAGCACAAATGGTCAATACACAGGAATAGCCAAGCAAACTCTGGTAGCCACTAAACATGACCAGCATGAGGCAGGGAGAGATGCACATGTAGTCATACCTATTTATCCAACAGTTAGGGAATATGCATTCTTTTTAGGAGTGCGTGGAACTTTTGCAGACACTGACCCCTCAGTAAGCCACAAAGCAAGATTCAATAAATACTCAATAACCAACATCCTACAGGACACATTCTATGAATTCAATGCAATAGAATGTAAAGGAAATAATTTACTATTATTATTAATTAAATTAAAAAAAATTTTTTTTGGCTGCATGGCTTATGGGATCTTAGTTCCCTGACCACGGACTGAACCCAGGCCCCGGCAGTGAAGGCGTGAAGTCCTAACCACTGGACCACCAGGGAATTCCCAAGGAAATAATTTAGAAGTAAGTAAAGGAGAAAACATAGTTTGGAAATTTAAATATACACTTCAAAATCAAAGACAGCATCATAATGGAAAATAGGAAACTCATAGACCTAAGTGACAATGAAATCACTAAATTCCAAAACTTATGGGATGTAGCTAACAGAGTTTAGAGGGAAATTGATAGCTTTAAAAGACATATACCAGAAAAGAAAAAGGAGTTAAAATTAATGAGTTAAGAAAGTAGATGAAAGAAAATAATAAAAACAAGGGCAGAAGGACTTCCCTGGTGGCGCAGTGGTTAAAAATCCGCCTGTCAATGCAGGGGACATGGGTTCGATCCCTGCTACGGGAAGATCCCACATGCTGCAGAGCAGCTAAGCCCGTGTGCCACAACTACTGAGCCTGTGCCCTAGAGCCTGCGAGCCACAACTACTGAGCCCGTGTGCCACAACTACGGAAGCCCGTGCGCCTAGAGCCTGTGCTCCGCAACAAGAGAAGCCACTGCAATGAGAAGCCCGCACACTGCAACGAAGAGTAGCCCCCACTCTCCTCAACTAGAGAAAGCCCGCACACAGCAACAAGGACCCAACGCAGCCAAAAATAAATAAATAATAAATTAATTTTTTAAAAAAAGAGCAGAAATTAATAAAAAGAAGAATAAGGTTGTGGATGGGTGGAAAAAAGAGAGAAGGAAAACAAAAAGCTGATTCGTTAGAATAGTCAAACCTCTGGGAAGACTGGTAAAGAACAAAAGAGAGAAGGCACAAATAAATAGAGAATTTTAAAAGGACATAGCTGCAGACACAGGAAACATTTAAAAAATCTGTTTAATTCTAGTTTAAAATCTCTTAAATGACAGCACCAACAAACTGGAAAATATAAAATGGATAGTTTCCTAGAAAATAGAGCTTGGCAAAACTGTCTCAAGAAGAAATAGAAAATCTGAAATGATCTACGACCATTTCTAAAAGTTGAATCAGTAATTAAAAATCCATGGATACATACACATGCACACAAAACAATCAAAAAATAGAAAAAGGCCCAAATAGTTTTACAGGACAGTTACAGCAAATATTATAGAACCTATTCCAGGAAACAGAAAATGAGGCAAAACCTCCAACTCATTTTATGAGGTTAATATAAACCAGGTGAGGGCAGAATGAGAAAAGAAAATCAGAGGTCAATTTCACTATCAAATAGTATTTAGGAAACCAAATATAGCAATTAATTAAAAACAACAACACACACACACACACACCCTACATCGCTTTATTTCGCATCACATCATATATACAATGGAATACTACTCAGCCATAAAAGAGAATGAAATTTTGCCATTTGCAGCAACAAGGATGGACTTGGAGGGTATTATGCTAAGTGAAGTAAGTCAGAGAAAGACAAATACTGTATGATCTCACTTATATGTGAAATCTAAAAAATACAACAAACTAGTGAATATAACAAAAAAAAGAAGCAGGCTCCCAGATATAGAGAACAAACTAGTGATTACCAGTGGGGAGAGGGAAGGGGGGAGGGCAGTATAAGGGTAGGGGAGTAAGAGCTACAAACTATTAGGTATAAAATAAACTACAAGGATACATTGTACAACATGGGGAATATGGCCGGTATTTTTTTGGCTGTACGCGGGCCTCTCACTGTTGTGGTCTCTCCCATTGCGGAGCACAGGCTCTGGACGCGCTGGCTCAGCGGCCATGGCTCACGGGCCCAGCCGCTCCATGGCATGTGGGATCTTCCCGGACCGGGGCACGAACCCGTGTCCCCTGCATCGGCAGGCGGACTCTCAACCACTGCGCCACCAGGGAAGCCCAAGGCCAGTATTTTATAATAACTATAAATGGAGTATAACCTTTAAAATTTGTGAATCACTATATTGTGTACCTGTAGCTTATACAGGTATATAAGTACCTGTACCTGTACAGCTGTACCTGTACAGCTTATATAGTACTGTACAACTGTACTTCAATATAAATAAATAATTAAATAAATATGAGTCATGAAACCGTGAGCTGATAATTGTTGAAGCTGGATGATAGGTAGATGGGGGTTCATTATATCACTCTGACTGCTTTGTATATATTTGAAATTTTCTATAATAAAATGTTTAAAATACATGACCAGGATGTAGTGTCATGTAACAGCTTTGTACACACACAAAAAAATTATTCATGTATTTCATCGCTGTAAATAGTTAAGGAAAAACCTTATAATTATTTCAATAGATGCACAAAAGGCATTTGATAAAACACAAAACCTTTTCATGACTTTAAAAATCCTTAACAAACTTAGATTAGAAAGAAATGTCTGGGGCTTCCCTGGTGGCGCAGTGGTTGAGAGTCCGCCTGCCGATGCAGGGGACACGGGTTCGTGCCCCGGTCCAGGAAGATCCCATGTGCCGCGGAGCAGCTAGGCCTGTCTATAACCTGATAAAGGCTACTTATTAAATTCATATGAAAGAATCAGGAGAAAGAATCAAGAATAGCCAAGAAATTTTTGAATGATAATAACATGGGGGATTTTCCTGTCAAAACTTTTTATAAAGCCATAATAATTAAAGCACATATATGCAGGAGTAAAAAAAAGCAACAAAATAGAAGAGAGAACTCAGCAACAGACCCATGTGGATATGTGAGCTTGGTATATGGCTGAGGTGGCATTAGAGTCTGGGGGGGAAAGATTCAGTGCTTCATACAAGAAGTAAAAAAAAAAGATAAAATTGGGCTTCCCTGGTGGCGCAGTGGTTGAGAATCTGCCTGCCAATGCAGGGGACACGGTTTCGAGCCCTGGTCTGGGAGGATCCCACATGCCGCGGAGCAGCTAGCCCCGTGAGCCACAGTTACTGAGCCTGCGCATCTGGAGCCTGTGCTCTGCAACAAGAGAGGCCGCGATAGTGAGAGGCCCGCGCACCGCGTTGAGGAGTGGCCCCCACTTGCCGCAACTAGAGAAAGCCCTCGCACAGAAACGAAGAGCCAACACAGCCATAAATAAATAAATAATTTTTTTTAAAAAAAAGGCAAAATTCCTTTAAAAAAAAAAGATAGAATTAAATCCTATATCACTAGATGGCTTAATGACTTCAATATGAAAAAAAGGAAAACATTTGAACTTTGGAAGAAAATACAGGAAGAATATCTAGCTGATGTCAGAGTTGAAAAAGATTTATTTCTTAAACATGATACAACAAATGGATGAACTATAATGAAAAACAAGAGAAAATTGATTACATTAATATTGAAATCTTCTGAAAGATTTATCTTATAAAAGATAACATAAACAAAGAGAAAGTACAAGCCATATATTAGAAAAAAAGTATCTGCAACCAATATGACCAACAAAAAGTACAAAGCATATAGCAAAGATGCTTACAAATTAATAAGGGAAAGATGAAATTAAAAGGTAATGAAAAGAACAGAAAAGAGGCTCAGTCCCACATGTAATCAGGGAAATGCAAATTAAAAACAGAATGAGGTAGCATTTCACAGCCTTGAGTTGGCAAAAATGAAGGAGCTGACAATACTCCTTAATGAATAGAGTAAGAATGGGGAGTGAGAACTGCTTTGTGGGCAGGAGTAGAGTTGGCGACATCACTTTGGCAATAGCTACTAAGGTTGTAGGTGCGTGCTCCCTCTGACCCAGCCATTCCCCTTCCAAGTGTGTCCTAGAAAAAGTCTGGACACATATGTACAAGAGGACCGGAACTAGGATTTATGCATTTCGGTATGACTTGGGATAGTAAAAAAAAAAAAAAAACGTGGAAGTAACCCAGATGCCTGTAAATTGCAGTTTATTCATAGTGAATCACACATGCATGCTCAGATCAACGGAAACAAATCTTACAAATGTGGTCTGAAGTGATAAACACAAATTGCAAAAGGAGACATACAGAGAGAGCACTTAGGTAGGATTTAATAACACACAACCCACTTGCACAAGTAGAAAAGGTATCAAAACCCTTCCACGTGTAGTAAAGGTATTAAAACATGCTTGGGGAAATTCCCTGAGGGACCAGTGGTTAGGACTTGGTGCTTTCACTGCTGGGGCCCTGGTTCCATACATGGTCGGGGAACTACCCTCGGCCCCCCCCCCCAAAAAAAAGAAAAGAAAAACAAGGAATTCCCTGTGGTGCAGTGGTTAAGAATCTGCCTACCAATGCAGGGGACATGGGTTTGATCCCTAGTCCGGGAGGATCCCACATGCCGCGGAGCAAATAAGCCCATGCACCGCAACTACTGAAGCCCATGCTCCTAGAGCCCGTGCTCTGTAACAACAGAAGCCACCGCAATGAGAAGCCCACGCAACTCAACGAAGAGCAGCCCTCGCTTGCCGCAGCTAGAGAAAGCCGGCACGCAGCAACGAGGACCCAACGCAGCCAAAAATTAATTAATTAATTAATTAATATAAAAAATGTTAATGTCAAAAAAAATGTTAATGTCATGCAAAACAACAACAATAACAACCCACTACCCTGCAAGTTGACACATAAAAGTAACCATAAAAAAAAAAAGAGAAAAACATGCTTGGGATTTTGCCTGTGTTTTCCAGTGCTGGATCCTAGTACATAAACGATGCCAGTTACAGAGAAGACATTCAACAAATTTTGTTGAGGGGGAAGAAAAGGAAACATGGGGTGTTTCACCTGGACTTCAGCAAGTTTACCTCTGGGGAGGGACAGAGGAAAGGGCAGAAGGAGGGCTTACGCTTAGTTTTGTTTTTTTAAGAGATGAGAAACAAATATAGTTAACATTTTCTAATGCTAGGTAGTGGATAAGAAGGAGTCCGTTATTTGATTTAGCTTTGAAATATTTCATATTTAAAGCTGAAAAAAGTAAAACTAAACAAATGGGAGGAAAAGCAACCACCAATTTTAGGACAAACTGCAGACCTCTGAACCAGCCCAGCAGGGCAGGGGCCTCAGAGCCAGTACCCGGGCCTCACCTGAGTGTAGTGGGTGCAGGTGGCATTGGGGGCACACTCGGCCGCTGCCTGGCTGTACTGCTGCCCCTCTGAGAACCACAGGCCCACCACGTGGATGAAGGACGCCGAGCTCACGGGCAGCAGCTGCACATTCCAGCCCACTTGCGGGGTAGCCCGGGGGACAGAGGCTGGGCTTGGGGCTGGGGCGCCACAGAGGGCTGCCCTGGTCTGGGCCTGTTGGGCCAGGCTCTCACTCCAGTCCTGGGGGAAAGGAACGCAAACAGCAACATCAGCAGGGGCCCCTGGGCCAGGCCTTAGTGATCCAGCCCCCCCACCAGCACATCCAGAGGTGCTGGTCCTGCAGGGAAGAGACCCCAGCCCAAACAGGGGTCCTGCTTGGCGGCTTGAGTGCTCTGAGCCGCTTTCACCGCCTTCACTGGGGCCAGGGAAGGTCAGACAGGACCTGCAAGGGGCGCTCCAAGGTGGTGTTGGAAAAGCACCTGCCCTGTCTGGACCCCCCACGCAGAGCCCGGCTCCACCCTGGACTGACAGCTTCAGTCCTTCTGACTCCAGCGGCTTGTACCCTCAGGCCCCGCCCACTAAGGGGGATGGGTGTTCCTGGGCACGAGGTGCCAGCCCATGTGATAGGATGGGCCTCTGCCGTAATTTTTCCCGTCTGGTAATGGGAGCCCTGGATAGTGCCCAAGCCTTTGAAACTGGTTCCGTGTTAGGTAAAACTGACCCTGGCCATTGTCAGAAAGGCTCCCTCTTGGCTTCCCTTCTGTGATGCAAAAAGTCGCAGCAGCCATACCGCTGTGTCTTATTCCCTAAATCTGGTTTTGGAGTACACAGGGACACCAGCTGGGAGTCAGGACCAGAGAGGGTGTAAAAGGTCTCCAGGGCCTCAGCGCTTTGGTCTCAGCAAGCGGAGTTCTCTGGAGTGGGCCTAATCTGCTCTTCCCACCACGTACCAGCTGCCCTTTTCCCTACCCCCATCCAACAGCTCCCCGTCCTCTGAAACGGGGGGCTTAGCAACCAGGATGACATGTGTCACCCGATCGTCATGCCCTGGTCCAGCCCAGCCACCTCATTCCAGCTCTGTGACCTCCAGCAGTCTCCTAATCTCCATGAGACTCAACATACGCTTCTGTAAAATGGAATAATAAGGTGGGTGTTCCCTGGTGACCTAGTGGTTAGGATTCTGGGCTTTCATTGCCATGGCCCAGGTTCAGTCCCTGGCCGGGGAACTGAGATGCTGCAAGGCGTGCCGTGTGGCCAAAAAACAAAACAAAACAAACAGATAATAAGGTACCCATAGGGTAAGATTGTGTGAAGATTAAATGAATGCAGAGAGAAAAGTGCTGCATTTAGGGCCTGACCTGCAGCAGCCCGGGCAGATGGTAGTTGTGATTTTACTGCTGACGGGGACTGGAGCTGGGAGCAGCGGGGACTGCGTGGGGCGCCTCAGCAGCCCGGACCACCCCCAAGGGCCTCAGCCTCCACTGGGGTGCCCAGGGCCAGAGCTGCGGGTGTGACAGAGGCTGAGTGGTGGGGCTCCAGTTGCATTTTTTATGAAATGCTGTTTTCTAAGACTTTGGCAACAGGGCCATGGGAAGTGTAGAAGCTGACCGGAGCAGCCTCACACTGGGCACTAGGGCTGGGAGTGTGGGGATGAGAGCCAGGACCTGGGCCTGAGGAGGGGCAGAGCCGCTGCGAGCAGGGAAAGGGGGAGAGGCGACCCCCCTCCTGCCCACCCCGCCCCCACCTCCTGGGAACCTGACCCTGGAGCTCTCAAGGTCGCCACTGCTGCGCCAGCCTCAGAGCAGTTTATGGGAAGCAGTCATGGGGAACCCTGCCTGCCCCACGCTGCCCCTCCCTCGCTCCCTCGACTGTTACCATGGGAGGGCGCAGCTGGGGTCCCATACTACGGGGCAGTGTTTCTGGGCCCCAGGATGACACCTTCAACCCTGAAGCCCCGAGGGAGTGGTGGGAAACCCTATACCCTGCTCCCTGGCCCCCAGTGAATGGGCTGGGAATTGGGGAGGGGGCCCCTCCTAGTCGCCTAGACAAACTGCTGAAGAAGCAGTGGGTCTGGTCACACACAAGCCTCACCCCTCCCACCCCCAGCAGGATGCTTCTCCCTCCCTGACTAGTCTCCAGTCCTGCTGGGACTCTTTTGTGATGCTCCTGTTTCTTGGAGGAGGGGACCCCAGTTCTTTCCATGTCTTCTGGTCTCCGGGGCAACGGGAAGGGATGCAAGGAAAAACCCAAGGGCTGCCTTTCTGGGGGAGGGGGAAGCAACGGCCCCCCCCCCCCCCCCCCGCGCCCCCCGGCAACCAGGCGTGGTCCCAGAGCGGGAAGTTGGCTGGCCGCTGCCCCACTCTGCCAGGTGAAAGGGCACCTGGCACTGGCATGGCCTCCTCAGTCCTCTTCAGGGTTGCCCCTCCAGGTGCCCCCTTGGCCAGCCCGGGTTGGGGGTACTCACCATTCTCTGCATGTTGGCTGCAGGGGGGTGGACCCGGCTGCGCAGGCGGTTGTGCAGGGAGAGGAGCAGGAAGCTCTCCTTCTTGCTCAGGGCTGGGGCGGGAGACACGGTCAGGCCACCTGAGCGGTGGGACCTGGGCCCGGCCCCTAGCGATGGGGCGGGTGTCGCCACGGCAAGACGAGAATGCAACCCTGCACTTATGGAACAAGTGATGGGACAGGACGATGGTGGGTGTGTATGGGAGGACCCGGGGCAGAGGCATGGGGGCATAGGGAGATGTGGAGAAAGCAGTGGGGCTGAGACAGAGAGACAGGTGTAGGCGTAAAGGAGCCTTAGGCTGAGAGCTGGGGGTGGGGTGATAGAAGGGAATGGGGGCCTGGGGGCTAGGTGTGAAGAGGGGTCCAGCCCTGGGCTCGCAGCGGGCCCTCTGGCTGGGGCTTCTCTCAGCCACTGAGTCTCTTCTGGGGTCCCTGCTGCAGGCTCCCAGTGTTCTTCCTTCACCCCCAAGCCTGGGCCCACTCCCCTTCATCCTTCTGCCCCAGTCCCAGCCTCCTCCATCCATCTCCGGCCCCTGGACTGTTCGAGGGTGGCTCTTTAAATCACACCAGCCTGCCCAGGGCTCAGGCCTGGGAACTGGCTTCCAGAAGCCCCCTGGGACCCTCTGCAGAGCTCATAGCTCCTCCACTTTTTCCTCACCCCGCGGCCCCTTACCTCCAGGCACTGGAACCTGCTTCTCCTGTAGCTGGAGTGGGCGCACCTCTGCCCAGGTCATGCCAAGGAGAGCCAGGAGTACAGGCAGGAGGCCAGGCCGGTGGCCCCCCAGCCCAGGGGAGGGCTCCAGCCTCAACATGGGCCTGCTGGGTTCTCTGGGCTCTGCCCGGCTCAGCTGTCCAGCTCGCTTCCCAGACTGGATGGAGCTATTCACAATCTCTAAGAGTCAGGCTGGGCTGGCAGACAAAAGGGGGAGGCTGGTGAGTAATCGGTGAGTCCAAACAGCCTCCCTTCCTTGGCGCTGGCATGAAAGGAGACAGACAGCTCCAGTCCCGGGACTCCCTCCCTCCCTCCCTCCTCCGGCTGCTGGCCTGGTCAGCCCACCCGCCCGCCCGCCGACAGCCAACCGACCAACCCACCGAGTGGTTCGCAGCGACCCTGTGGCCCCTGCTAATCATTGCAGGATTATCGGAGCCCTTGGGGAGCCCTCGGAGACCCTGCTGATTGGCCCGCAGACATTCCAGGGCTGCAGATTAACGAATAATGGCTGTGCCCACGCTGGAACAGTGTCCTCCAGGCCCATTGGCAGCTTCTCCTCCCAGCCCCAGGCCCAGGGAGGCTGCGGCCATGTGCCCTGCGGGCGGGCAAGAACTGGGCAAGACCCCAGGGGAGTTCTTTCCTTTCTTGGGAAGCCCCGTCCCAACCCCCAGCCATGAATTAAACATAGGCGGATGGTAACCGCACACCAGTCAAGTGCCACCGGTGGGTGGGGGCACTGGGGCAGTGGGTTTGTAGGGGAGTGGTCAGGGGCTGCCCCAGGGGGAGGAAATGGGTGCCTTAGGACAGTCTGTCTGGGTTGTGTGCGGGGCTGGGTCCCAGCCCTGCTGCCCCCCCAGGTCCACCCACGTGACTGCAGGCCAGGAGAGGGCAAAAGTGGGAAGAGAGCACGTGATGCCCTTGGCTGACTGGAGTCCTGCTGGGAACAAGTCGGCCTCCAGACAAACAGGCAGGAGGGCAGCCAGTTGCCATGATGCTCCGGGGCCTGGCTGCAGCCAGCACAGTCCCACTGGAATAAGCTGAAGAAGATCTGCACCATGGCCCACATTTCCTAGAAAATAAAATTTGTCCCGCAGGCCACAGCCAAATGCCCACATTCCCCTCAGGGCAGATCAAAGGTTATTCAGCCATCCCAAAGGACAGCCCTGAAAGCCAGGTACTTCTTCCTTCTGGAGTTTGAGTGACCCCTGACCCCTGGGCTAGCACTCTCTCAGAACCAGATGTCAGTTCCTTGGAAGCTCTGCTGAGAGGCGAGTGGGCTTGGCTTTTGAGGGGGAAACACGGATGGAATGTGTATACCTTTGTGGATGTTGGGGAGTGGAGACAGGGCCAGGCACAAGGACCCCTAAGCCAGTCTGGAGTTGGGGATCCCCCTGTAATACCCAGGGCCTGAGGAGTTTCTTTTCCCTCAAACGGATGACCAGACAACCTCAAATTCACCCTGTCTGGGTCCCAGCAGTGCTTAATAAAATGCATATTTTTCTATAGCATTTACAAAGCAGCTTCGAATATGTGAATTCACTTAATTGTTGCAACAACCCGGGGCAATAGAAGATGAGGAGCCCATGTTTTAGATGCGGAAGCTGGGCTCAGCGTGCCTGAGGGACTTGCCCCAGGTCACCCGGCAGGCACATGGTGCATCCCAGCTAATCCGGGGGCTCTGTCTTCACATTCATTCCCAGACCCTAGTGCAGATCTGCTTTAGTTCACATCACGGCCCTTTGAATTCAATTCCCACAGCCCTGCTCTGCACCAGGTAACAAAAGACCCAATTCCTGCTCCTGGGCTTTGAAGATAAATGTGGCTAGTTTTCCTGTAGTACAATGCTGGGCACATGACACAGGTGGGAGGAAAATATATTTTGGGACCTGGGGTGGAACAACTTTTGAGCGGCCCTGGCTCACCTTAAGAGGAGGCCGGGGCGAGCCCGGCTTTCAGGAGCCGGAAGAGGAGAAGCTGAGCGGAGAAAATACCAGACCAGACATCTGAGGGCCTAGCTTCTGTCTGAGGTGCTCTCTGTGACCCTGGGATTGTCACTTCCACCCTGGGTCTCAGTGTCCAATGGTGTAAAGCAGGGGTGACAATCTCGCTGGACTCCCTAGCTAGGGCATTGCACTTTGGTGTATGTAATATTTCCTCCTGGGTCCAAACTTTTTACAGTTGAGTGGTTGTAGTGGGGTTTGAGAATGGGCATCCAATTTCTTGCAAGACAAATTTCCCCAATAAGCAACTTCTATTCTGATTTCTATCACCATAGGTTAATTTTATTTGTTCTGAATTTCATAGAAACAGACTCATAGAATATACACGCTTTGAGGCCTGGTCTCCTTTGCTCCATGAAATGTCTGTGAGATTCATCCATGTTGTTGTTTAGTATTAGTAGGTTGTTTTTGCTTTTGTCATTGTTGTTGCTGTAATTGATGGTAGTGTTTCATTGTATTTTCATTCTCCTACAGATGGTTATTTGGCTTGTTTTAAGCTTTTGTTTATTATGAATAAAGTTGCTATAAACATGATTGTACAATTTAAAATTTCCGTTTAATAAACATGTATAAAAGAAAGAAAAGACAAAATTACCCAAATCCTGAAGGAAAGAGGGGACATCATCACAACTGATCCTACAGAAATCAGAAGGGTTGTAAGGGAATATTAACAGCAACTTTATGTCAACAAAATAGACAACATAAGAACAATGGACAAATTCCTAGAAAGACGAATTACCAAAAGTGACTCAAGGAGAAATAGAAAATCTAAAAAAAAAAAGAAGAAGAAATAGAAAATCTAAGTAGATCTATCACAACAAAAGAAACTGAATGAAAAAGACTTCCCACAAAGAAAAGCTTAAGTGCAAATGGCTTCACTGGTGAATTCTGTCAATATTTAAGGGAGAAGTAATACCAAACATACATAAACATTTTCAGAAAGCAGAAGAGGAGGAGGATTTTCCAACTCATCTTACAAGATCAGTATTATCCTGCTACCAAAGCCAGACAAATATATCTCGAGAAAAGAAAACTATAGATCAATATCACTCATGAATACAGACACAAAAGTCCTCAATGAGGGACTTCCCTGGTGGTTCAGTGGTTAAGAATCCACCTTCCAATGCAAGGGACGTGGGTTCGATCCCTGGTCGGGGAGCTAAGATCCCACGTGCTGCAGGGCAACTAAGCCTGCATGCCGCAACTACTGAGCCCGCATGCCACAACTAGAGAGAAGCCTGTACACCACTACAAAAGATCACGTGTGCTGCAACTAAGACCTGATGCAGCCAAAAATAAATATTTAAACAAATAAGCAAAAAATAAATTTAAAGAAATCCTCAATGAAATATTATAAAAACGAATCTAGCACCATAAAAAAATGATTAACACCATGACCAGGTAGGATTTATTCTAGGAATGCAAGGTTGGTTTAACATGTAAAAGTCAATGTAATGCACTGTATTAATAGAACAAAGGACAAAACCCATATGATCCTCTCAAAGACACAGAAAGAGCATTTGATAAAATCCCAAACCTATTTCATATGATGATTCTCAACAAACTAGGAATAGAAAGGAAATTCCTCATCCTGTTAAAGGGTCCCTGTTATGGACTAATACAATCTGCATCCCTCCAAATTCGTATGTTGAAATACTAATCCCAGTACCTCAGAATGTAACTACATTTGGACATAGTTTTTTTTTTTTTGCTGCATTGGGTCTTTGTTGCTGAGCACGGGCTTTCTCTAGTTGGGGCGAGTGGGGGCTTCTCTTGTTGCAGAGCACGGGCTCTAGGTGTGTGAGCTTCAGTAGCTGTGGCACGTGGGCTTCAGTAGTTGTGGCACGCGGGCTTAGTTGCTCTGCGGCATGTGGGATCTTCCTGGACCAAGGATCGAACCCATGACCCCTGCGTTGGCAGGCGGATTCTTAACCACTGCTCTACCAGGGAAGTCCTGGACACAGACTCGTGCTCTTATAAGAAGAGGAGGTTAGGATACACATACACACAGAGGGAAGACCATGTAAAGACACAGAAGATGGCCATCTGTAAGCCTAGGAGAGACCCTCAAAATAAACCAACCCTCTTGACACCTTGATCTTGGCTTTCTAGCCTCCAGAATGTGAGTAAATAAATTTCTGTCGTTTAAGCCACTCAGTCTGTGGTACCTTGTTATGGCAACCTAGCAAACTCATACAGCCCCTATGGAAACCCTACAGCTAACATTGTACTTAGTGGTGAAATACTAAATGCTTTCCCCACTAAGATCGGAAACAAGGCAAGGATGTCTACTCTCACCACTTCCGTTCAACACTGTACTGCTGAATGTGCAATTAGTGCAATAAGGCAAGAAAAACAAATTGAAGTCATCTAGATTGGAAAGGAGGAAGTAAAACAGTCTTTATTTGCAAATGATATGATCCTGTATTTAGAAAATCCTAAGCAATGTTTAAAAAAAAAAAACCTACTAGAACAAAGGTCTCAGGATACAAAATAAATATATAAAAATCAAGTGTGTTTGTGTAAACTAGCAATAAACAATCCAAAAATGAAATTGAGAAATATTTCCTTTCACAATGGCATAAAAAAGCACAAGACCTAAGTGCATAAGACTATAAAACATTGCTGAGAGAAATGGAAAAATATCTAAATAGATGGAGAGACATTTCATATTTATGGATTAGAAGACTCAATATTGTTAAGATCCCAGTTATTCCCAGATTCATCTACTGATTCAATGCAATTCCTATCAAAATACCACAACCTTTTTTTTAAAAAAAATTATTTATTTATTTTTGCGTTGGGTCTTCATTGCTGCACGTGGGCTTTCTCTAATTGCGGTGAGCTGGGGCTACTCTTTGTTGCGGTGAGTGGGCTTCTCATTGCGGTGGCTTCTCTTGTTGTGGAGCACGGGCTCTAGGCGCGCGGGCTTCAGTAGTTGTGGCTCGCGGGCTTAGTTGCTCCGCAGCATGTGGGATTTTCCCGGACCAGGGCTCGAACCCATCCTGCATTGGCAGGCGGATTCTTAACCACTGCACCACCAGGGAAGCCCGCCTTTTTTTTTTTTTTTTTTAAAGAAAGTGAGAACTGGATCCTAAAATGTATGTGGAAAGGCAAAGGAATTGGAATAACCAAAACAAATCTGAAAAAGTAAAAGATGGGAGAACTTATACTACCTGATTTCAAAACTTGCTATGAAACTATAATAAACACAACTATGTGGTACGGATTAAAGATAGATATATAGATCAAGGGAAGAGAATGGATACTCCAGAAATAGTTAAATTTATGGTTAATTGGTTTTTTAAATTTTTTGTTGGAGTATAGTTGATTTATAATATTGTGTTAATTTCAGGTATACAGCAAAGTTATTTGGTTACACATATACATATATCCATTCTTTTCTCATATAGGTTATCACGGAATATTGAATAGAGTTCCCTGTGCTATACTATAGGTCCTTGTTGGTTATCTGTCTTATATATAGTAGTGTGTGCATGTTAATCCCAAGCTCCTGATTTATGCAACCCCCAACATTTCATCTTTGGTAACCATAAGTTTGTTTCGATATCGTAAGTCTGTTTCTGTTTTGTAAATAAGTTCATTTGTATCATTTTTTAAAAATTAGATCCCATATATGAGTGATACCATATGATATTTATCTCTGTCTGACTTACTTCACTTAGTGTGGTATCTCTAGGTCCATCCATGTTGCTGCAAATGGCATTATTTTGTTATCTTTTGTTCTTTTTATATATATATATATATATATACACACACACACACACACAATGGAATATATATACCATGAAATATATGCCAATGGAATATATATACATCTTGTTTATCCATTCATCTGTCGATGGACACTTAGGTTGCTTCCATGTCCTGGCTACTGTAAATAGAGCTGCAATGACCATTGTGGTACATGACTCTTTTTGAATTATGGTTTTCTCTGGATATGTGCCCAGGAGTAGGATTGCTGGATGATATGGTAGTTCTATTTTTAGCTTTTTAAGAAACCTCCAGACTGTTCTCCATAGTGGCTGTATCAATTTACTTTCCCACCAACAGTGTAGGAGGGTTCCCTTTTCTCCACACCTTCTCCAGCATTTATTGTTTGTAGATTTTTTGATGATGGCCATTCTGAGCGGTGTGAGGTGATACCTCATTGTAGTTTTGATTTGCATTTCTCTGATAATTAGCGATGCTGAGCATCTCCTCATGTGCTTTTTGGCCATCTGTATGTCTTCTTTGGAGAAATATCTATTTAGATCTTCTGCCCATTTTTTGATTGGGTTGTTTGTTTTTTTGACATAGAGCTGCATGTTTGTATATTTTGTATCTATGCATTTGTATATATTTGGAATTAATTCCGCGTTGGTTGCTTCATTTGCAAATATATATTTTCTCCTATGGTTAATTGATTTTTGACAAAGATGCCGAGACAATTCAGTGGGGGAAAGGATGATCTTTTTAACAAGTGGTGCTGGGACAGTTGGATATGCTAAATCATGAGATTACACAGCTACTTCACATCATACACAAAATGAATTTCAAGTGGATCATAGACCTGAGTATAAGAGCTAGAACTATAAAACATCTAGAGAAAAAATTGGAGAAAATCTTTGTGACCTTGGGTTAGGCAAAGAATTCTTAGTTATAATACCCAAAACACAATTCATAAAATGAAAAATTGATGAAATGGATTTCATAAAAATTTAAAACTTTTGGCTTTGAGAAGTCACCATTATGAAAATGAAAAGACAAGCCACATAGAGAGAATATTTACAAATCATATGTCTGATAAAGGATTTATATGCAGTACACAAAGAACTCTCACAGTTAAACAATGAGAAAACAAACAACCAATTAAAAATTGGGCAAAGATTTTAATAGACATTTCACAAAAAAGATATATGAATGGAGACCAAGCACATGAAAAGATGCTAAACATCATTAGTCACTAAGGAAATGAAAATTAAAACCACAGTGAGGTACCACCACATATTCAGTAGATTGACTACAGTCCAAAAGACTGATGATACCAAGTTTTAATGAGATGTGGTCGAATTGGAACCTGCATGTATTGCTAGGGGCAGTGTAAATTTTACAGCCACTTTGGAAAACAGTTCGGCAGTTTCTTAAAAAGTTAAATATATGCTTATCCCCAAACCCAGAAATTCCACTTCTAGTTATCTGCCCAAGAGAAATAGACACACATGTCCACACAAAGACTTATACACAAATGATCATAGCATCATTCGTAATAGCTCAAAGCTGGAAAAACCCAGATTTCCATCAAAAAGGTGTGAGCTGATAAACTGTGGTATATCTATATAATAGAATATCATTCATCAATAAAAGGGAACAAACTTTCCCCCCAGCTTTATTGACATATAATTATCATATAAAGGAACAAATTTTGACACATGCCACAACATGGAGGAACTTCAAATGCCTTTAGCTAAGTGAATGAAGTCAGACACAAAAGATGATATATTGTATGAGTCCATTTATAGGAAATTTCTAGAAAGGGACATCTCTAGAGGAGAAAGGTCAGTGATTGTCTGGGGATGAAGATGGGAGTAGGGACTGACTATAAATATTTATGACAGAACTTTTGGGGATGATAAAATATTCTAAACCTGGATTGTGGTGAAGGTTGTACAGATGTATAAATTGACAAAAAGTCATTCAAATGTACATATACAGTGGGTGAATTTCACAGAAGATAAATTATATCCTAATAAAGCTGTTTAAAAAGCAAACAAACAGTAGGAAACACTTACCAAATCGTTTTATGAGTCCAGCCTTACACTGATACGAAAACCAGACAAAGATATTACAAGAAAAGTATGTAGGGTGAAGTGGACTAATGTCCACAATTTACTTTGAAATGCACCAAAACCAGGTTAAATTAGTGAATTGATATCAGGATGAATAGATGAATAAAGATCTGATAAAAGATGTTTAGAAAAATGGTAGAATCTAGCATTAAGTATTTTGATATTCACTGTAAAATGCTTTTAACTTTACAGTACATTTGAAATCTTTAAAAATAAAATGCAGGTTTCCCTGGTGGCGCAGTGGTTGGGAGTCCGCCTGCTGATGCAGGGGACATGGGTTCGTGCCCCGGTCCGGGAGGATCCCACATGCTGCGGAGCGGCTGGGCCCGTGAGCCATGGCCGCTGGGCCTGCGCGTCCAGAGCCTGTGCTCTGTGGCAGAGGCCACAGCAGTGAGAGGCCCGCGTACCGCAAAAAAATAAATAAGTAAAATGCAAAAAAGGAAATGAATTTGTATGGCTCAGCTGAGAATAATTTTTATAAAGACAAAAAATGTAAATAATATGGATTTAATCCAAAAGGAAAATAAAAACAAAGCTTACAAAATTGGTGGCAAGTGGAAGGAACGAGTGTGTGTATACAGCGTGGGAGCTAAATCATCTTCCAAGTCAGCAGAGAATATCTGAACACTGGAAAACCAATAAAATAGCAGGATAAGCATGAATTAGGAAAAAAAGAGTTAATCACCAGAAGAAAGACCTGTAAGAGTCAGACGATTACCCCTCGAGATTGAGAATCACTTGTAGTATTACTTGACTTAAAATTTGTGTGGGTATTACTTTGATGAAAGTCAAAATTAAACTTAAAAATCAGTCATAAAAAGCTGATACGTAAGTCATAAGGAAAATAATAAGCAGGTCCTATGTGAGTCAGCAGCCCAAGACCTTCGCCTGGTTGGGTTGCATGGTTGAGCTGGAGACCAGAGTTACCCAAGGCTGGTTCCCTGAGGTCAGAACTGCTCCTCCGTGGAGGGTTCCTGGCTGCTGAGGGTGCTGGACTGGCCCCGAGCCCTCTCGAGTCTACAGAACCTGCCCCTGCCTCAGGTGGTGCAGTGGGGCTTAGAGGTTGCAGGAGCCTGGAGGTGGCATCCCCATCTGCCTCTCTTGTTCTCTGTTCTTCTTAGCTCCTGACTGGCTGGGCATCTGCAGGTGGAGATCCTGGAGGGCTGCCTGGAGGAGGAAAGCATGGCCTGGCTAGGCAAAGAGAATTTTACATGTGGGATGGGGTGTGTCACCAGGTCATATGGAGAGAGACTGTGCCTAACCTTTAATGAGAAGGGTATGTGGACCAGACATTTAGAAAGCATTTGGAGGAGGAAAGGTGGAGCCCAGAACAAGCAAGCGTGTTGTAGGCCCAGAGCTCTGGCACTGAGCACGAGTGGAGAGGAGAGTGGGATCCTGCTTTTTCAGGCCCAAGTCCTCCGTGCTTGTTGCCACTGGTGTGTCTTCCTCCTGTGATTCTGCTGAGCTTCGGTTTAAAAAGCTGCTAGGATAAGGGGAACGAGTCACGAGTGGGGGCCCTCTGCTTGGGTGAGACTCTGGCCAGGCTCCCCTGAATCCACACTCTCCTCTGTGGCCAAGGGTCCTGGCTGTCTTTGCTCCTCAAGGAGCAAGGCTGGCAGGGGCTTGTGGCAAGGGGCTGAGAGACAGGACACAAGTTTCCTGGGAGGCTGCTGTGATGTTCCAACCTAGAGCCTGTAGGAACAGAGGTTGGGTGTCCAAACTGGTCACCCAGGGGAGGAGGTGTAGCCAGCAGAGGGGGGCCAGCTGGTCCAAGTGGGAATGAAGCACAAACGTCCAGTGCTACTCAGGCCCCTGGAAAAGCTGGAAAGCACAGAGGCCAAGTCAGCCAAGATCACCGGAGGCCAGAGTAGAGCTGCTCACAGGTCATCCACACACATGCATCCCTGGGCCTGGAAAGAGCTCACTCAGCTCAGACAAGCCCACTGGATTCCCAGGCTGCCTCCTGATTGAGTGAGTCTCCACCAAGCCCAAGTAGCTCGTAAACAAGTCATAATGAGCACAAAGCATCAGCCCCAGGGGCACCTGGGGACTCCCGCCCAGCTCCCGCCACAGGCGTCAGGCTCACAGGCCTGGGCACAGGTCTCTGCTCTTCAGCTGCATGTCACCAGCCTCCATGGTCATTCAGTTTGGCTCATCACCCACACCTCCCACAGTCTGGAGCCTCAGGTGCCAGGCCGTGCAGCTCACTTTGCAAGAATAATAATAAAAGTAGCTGTTGTGTAAAATTTTTCACAAATTTTGGGCCAAGTATTTTATACGCATTATTTGAGTCTGCAAAAACAAAAACCCAAACGTATCATTGCCCGTTTTACAAGCAAGTAATCGGAGGCTGTGATGATTAATTTTATGTATCAACCTGGCTAGGATATGGCGACCAGTTGTTTGGTCAAGCACCAGTCTAGATATTGTTGTAAAGGTATTTTCTGGATGTGAATAACAGTAAAATCAGTAGGCTTTCAGGAAAGCAGATTACCCTCCATAATGTGGGTGGGCCTCATCCGTTCAGTTGAAGGTCTTAAGAGAAAAGACAGAGACCCTGTGGAGGAAGAAGGAATTGGGCCTCCACACTGCCTACGAACTCAAGACCCCCAACATCAGCTGTTCCCTGGGTCTCCAGACTGCCCACCTGCCCTGTGCATTTCAGACCTGCCAGCCCCACAATCCCATGAGTCACTTCGAGATAAATCTCTCCCTCTACATATATACACATCCTACTTGTTCTCTCTCTCTTTTTGCCTATTAAAAAAAATTTTTTTTAATTATTTACTTTATTTTTGGCTGTGTTGGTCTTCGTTGCTGTGTGCAGGCTTCTTACTGTGGTGGCTTCTCTTGTTGCGGAGCACGGGCTCTAGGCACCCGGGCTTCAGTAACTGTGGCATGCGGGCTCAGTAGTTGTGGCTTGTGGGCTCTAGAGCGCAGGCTCAGTAGTTGTGGCGCACGGGCTTAGCTGCCCCGCGGCATGTGGAATCTTCCCAGACCAGGGCTCGAACCCGTGAACTCTGCATTGGCAGGCGGATTCTTAACCACTCTGCCACCAGGGAAGCCCTTTTTGACTATTTTTGAAATTTCAGATAAATAAACTTATATCAGCATGTATTCTTTGGGGTTTTGTTAGACATAACAATATTATGTCCATGAGACTTACCCATGTAGTTAGGTTTGGCAGTAGTTCTTTTCCATTGCCGTGAATATACCACAACTTATGCATCCATTCTACTTAAGTGAAAGACCTGTTAATTAACAAGACATGTCTTCTGCCCTGTTCTGCCTTTCCTCCTCTGCCATCCAGCAAACAGGACAGGATCACCACAGTCAACATTCCCATTGGGAAAAGGAGAAGATGGGACGCACACAGCACTCTTTGTTTCAGAGTAATTCTGAAATCTTGGGATGCAAATGTTACAAGAGCCCTCTATTCTCCAGGTGGAAAATATTCTATGATTAGATTTTCATTCTGGCTTTGGGGAGCAGGCCCCTAGCACATTGTTTTCTGTAGCTCCTTACTCTGTCCTCTGGGCTTTTCATTCTACCCCCTTCCTTCTCCTCCTTGGCCACATCTGAATACGCCACATCTCCGAGGGCTAGGCAGTTTTCTCATCCTGCTTTGATCTCAGAGAAGGTTGGGGGCCCAAGTTGGTTTCAAGCTCAAACAGTCACTGCCAATGTTTGTCCAAGGTGATATTCCTTGGCAGTAAAACTTTTTCAAATACATAGCGTTTTTTTTTAATAAGTTTATTTATTTTGTGTTTTTTTTTATTTTTGGCTGCGTTGAGTCTTCATTGCTGCATGCAAGCTTTCTCTAGTTGCGGTGAGCGGGGGCTACTCTTCGTTGCGGTGCATGGGCTTCTCATTGCAGTGGCTTCTCGTCACAGAGCATGGGCTCTAGGCATGCAGGCTTCAGTAGTTGTGGCATGCGGGCTCAGTAGTTGTGGCTAGCAGGCTCTAGAGCGCAGGCTCAGTAGTTGTGGTGCACCGGCTTAGTTGCTCCGCGGCATGTGGGATCTTCCCGGACAAGGGCTCAAACCCGTGTCCCCTGCATTGTCAGGCGGATTCTTAACCACTGCGCCACCAGGGAAGTCCCAGTTTTTTGTTTTTCTTTTCCATTATGGTTTATTACAGGATATTGAATATAGTTCCCTGTGTTATACAGTAGGACCTTGTTGTTTATCCATTCTGCATATAATAGTTTGCATCTGGTAATACCAAACTTCCAATCCTTCCCTCCCCCACCCCACCTCCCCCTTGGCAACACAAGTCTGTTCTCTATGTTTGTGAGTCTGTTTCTGTTTCATAAATAAGTTCATTTGTGTCATATTTTAGATTCCACATGTAAGTGATATCATATGGTATTTGTCTTTCTCTTTCTGACTTACTTCACTTAGTATGATAATCTCTAGGTCCATCCATGTTGCTGCAAATGGCATTATTTCATTCTTTTTTATGGCTGAGTAGTATTCCATTGTATATACATACACCACATCTTTATCCATTCATCTGTCAATGGACATTTAGGTTACTTCCATGTCTTAGCTATTGTAAATAGTGCTGCTATGAATGTTGGGGTGCATGTATCTTTTAGAATTTGAGTTTTGTCTCGATATATGCCCAGGAATGGGATTGTGGGATCATATGGCAACTCTGTTTTTCTGAGGAACCACCATACTGTTTTCCATAGTGGCTGCACCAATTTACATTTCCACCAACAGTGTAGGAAGGTCCCTTTTCTCCACACCCTTTTCAACATTTATCATTTGTAGACTTTTTGATGATGGCCATTCTGACTGGTGTGAGATGATACCTCACTGTAGTTTTGATTTGCTTTTCTCTAATAATTAGCAATGTTGAGCATCTTTTCTTGTGCCTATTGGCCATCTGGATGTCTTCTTTGAAGAAATGTCTATTTAGGTCTTCTGCCCATTTTTTTGTTTGTCTTTTTGTTATTGAATTGTATGAGCTGTTTGTATATTTTGGAAATTAAGCTCTGTGGGTTGCATTGTTTGCAAATGTTTTCTCCCAGTCTGTAGGTTGTCTTTTCATTTTGTTTATGGTTTCCTTTGCTGTGCAAAAGTTTATAAGTTTGATTAGGTCCCATTTGTTTAGTTTTGCTTTTATTTCTGTTGCCTTGCGATACTGACCTAAAAAACATTGCTACGATTATGTCAGAGAATATCTTGCCTATGTGGTCTTCTAGGAGTTTTACAGTGCCATGTCTTATGTTTAAGTCTTTAAGCCATTTTGAGTTTATTTTTGTGTATGGTGTGAGGGAGTGTTCTAACTTCATTGATTTACATGTGGCTGTCCAGCTTTCCTAGCACCACTTGCTGAAGAGACTGTCTATTCTCCATTGTATATTCTTGCCTCCTTTGTCAAAGATTAATTGACTGTAGGTGTGTGGATTTATTTCTGGGCTCTCTATTCTGTTCCACTGATCCATATGTCTGTTTTTGTGCCAATACTATGCTGTTTTAATTGCTGTAGCTTTGTAGTATTGTCTGAAGTCTGGGAGGGTTATGCCTCCTTCTTTGTTCTTTTTCCTCAGAATTGCTTTGGCAATTCTGGGTCTTTTATGTTTCCATGTAAATTTTAGGATTATTTGTTCTAGTTCTGTGAAAAATGTCATGGGTAATTTAATAGGGATTGCATTAAATCTGTAGATTGCTTTGGGTAGTATGCCATTTTAATAATGTTAATTCTTCCCATCCAAGAGCATGGGCTATCTTTCCATTTCTTTAAATCATCTTCAGTTTCATCAATTTTTTTTTTTTTTTTTTTTTTTTTGCAGTACACGGGCCTCTCACTGTTGTGGCCTCTCCCGTTGCGGAGGACAGGCTCCGGACGCGCAGGCTCAGAGACCATGGCTCACGGGCCCAGCCGCTCCGCGGCATGTGGGATCTTCCCGGACTGGGGCACGAACCCGTGTCCCCTGCATTGGCAGGCGGACTGTCAACCACTGTGCCACCAGGGAAGCCCCTATCAATATTTTTATAGTTTTCAGCACATAAGTGTTTCACTTCCTCGTTCCGGTTTATTCCTAAGTATTTTTATTTTTCTGATGCAATTTTATTTATTTTTAAATTTATTTTATTTTATCTTTATCTGTGCTGCATTGCTTGTGAGATCCTAGTTCCCCTACCAAGGATCGAACCTGGGCCCTCAGCAGTGAAAGTGCAGAGTCCTAACCACTGGATTGCCAGGGAATTCCCTTGATGCAATTTTAAAAGGGATTTTCCTTTTTTACTGTCCTTTTCTCATATTTCATTATTAATGTAAAGAAATGCGACAGGTTTCTGTATTTTAATCTTGTATCCTTCTACCTTGCTGAGCTCGTTTATCAGTTCTAGTAGTTTTTGTTTGGAGTCTTTAGGGTTTTCTATGTATAGCATCATGTCATCTGCATATCATGACAGTTTTACCTCTTCCAACTTGGATACCTTTTATTTCTTTTACTTGTCTGATTGCTATGGCTAGGACTTCCAACACTATATTTAATAGAAGTAATGAGAGTTTTTATCATGAGTGGATATTGAATTTTATCAAATGCTTTTTCTGCATCCATTGAGATGATCATATGGCTTTTGTCCTTTCTTTTGTTGATGTGGTGTATCACATTGATTGATTTGTGTATGTTGAACCATCCTTGTGAGACATTTTGCCCAAGTGAAAGTATTAACTGGTTACTATCATAATCAATTTTTTAAAATTATTTATTTATTTTTGGCTGCATTAGGTCTTCGCTGCTGTGCGTGGGCTTTCTCTAGTTGTGGCGAGCAGGGGCTACTCTTCATTGTGGCTCGTGGGCTTCTCATTGCGGTGGCTTCACTTGTTGCGGAGCACGGGCCCTAGGCACGCGGGCTGAGTAGTTGTGGCTCATGGGCTCTAGAGCGCAGGCTCAGTAGTTGTGGCGCACGGGCTTAGTTGCTTCGCAGCATGTGGCATCTTCCTGGACCAGGGTTCGAACCCGTGTCCCCTGCATTGGCAGGTGGATTCCTACCACTGCACCACCAGGGAAGCCCTATCATAATCAATTTGAAAATTGATTTAAATCAATTTAAAAATTGCTCTTTCTCTTTAGATTTAGTCTCTGTTGGTGACTGCTACAGAGGTCCAGGAAAGGTAACCACCTCCCTGGGTGGCTACCTGGGTCATACACTAAGGAAGAGGCAGTGCTGGCCAGCTCTAAAGTTGTACTCTTAACCAACCACCACAACAACCCTTTCAGCTTGGACTCTGAGAGGCTCCAGTCAAATGATGCCGCAGATCCAAGTGTCTGAGGGTCCCTAACTCTACAGAGCCTCTCATGGGAAAGAGAGCGGAGGGATGGGCACACCTCTCTTTGGGAGGCTACACCAAAGGAGCCTCATTCGCTCCTGTGTCACAGGGACCACGCTGGGTTGTCAGTTATCATCTCTCCGGGGAGATATTAGTCTGACTTGGGTTTCTAACTAATCGCCACAGTGTGTCCTCCATGAGGGGCTTTCTGAACCCAGGAAACCCCATTTCATAGGCCACAGCGCCACCTACTGCTGGTTTCTATGAACAAAGAGAGTGACTGAATCATGCTGATCTGAGACCACTCCAGCGTTAGCCCCATTTTACAGTTTGGCAAACAGAGGTTCTTTAAGAACCAGATCAAGTCCTGCCTCATCCACAAAGCTTTACACAACTACTATTTCTCCTCCATACTCTTCAAGAGTTGGCACCCAGTGGATTCCGGATACAAGGGGAGTTCCTGGAAAGCTATTTAGAAGAACAGATGTGTCTCTCAGCCTTACTGATTCCAGTTCCTGTGGAGGATATGGGTTTAGATTCCCCAGGTGATTCTAATGCACCACCACTGTCTCTACCACATTTCTTAGCACTGACTTGAATAGTTCACTACTTCATAAATACTTAGACGTGAGGCCTGGTTTTTATTATCTGCAACTTGAGAACGTGCTTCTCTAGGCCTCACTTTCCTCACAGGTCAAGCAGGGATACTCTGCTCTAATTCACACAGTTGTGGTGAAGTTTCAACAAGGCAAGGCAGTTAGGGCACAGGAGCCACTTATAAAATTACTCTGTCTTATAGGGACTCTGAAATAGCACCCTGCACCGCACTGAGTCCATAGCAGGTGTTTTACTGCAAAACTGCACCATGATTTGTGGGTGCAGGTTGGTGTGGTGAGCACACCGGCTGCTTCTCTCAGACAGTGAGCATTTTCCCCACAGGTGTGAACAAGAGTGTAGGCACAGCCCTGGTTTCCACACAAACATGGGCTCACAGGTGCGTGGGGGATACGCCCTGTGCCAGGTTCTTACCATGGAGTCAGTGTAAGGCTGGATGTCAAGTCCAGCGACAGCGATAGTAACTTCAGGGGGAGGAATGGGGTTTCTCCCCCAGCCATGCCCCCACTGCATGGAGAGTAACACTTGTAAACGTTTGTGTCGTCGCTATGTCAGTTCTCAAATTCTCTTTTACACTTCGGTAACAGGACAATGGTTTTATGTGCAATGTTTATCCCATCACCCAGCAGGATGCCCCGCCACAAGAGGCCATCCATTGAACGAAATCGGCTTGTGTGGTGAGATGGCCTTGAATCCAAAGAATGGGAACTAGCGAGTTGGCCCAACACGCAGGGGAGGCTGTACCATTAGATCGCTGTCCATTCAAAGAATATGTACTTTGTGCCATGCTCTGTTCTAAGTGCTGAGAACATGGCCCTGCACGAGATTTAGGTTCTGTCGTCACAGGGCAGAGCTTGCAACTAGTGGGAAAGGCAGTCAACAAACACTGATCTACTTCAGTGCCAAGTTCTATAAAGGAAAGAAAACAGGGCGATGTGATAGTAATCAAGGTGATGGGGAGCTTCTCTGAAGACGGAGTGAATGATTCCTCTTCCTCTGGTCCAGACACGCAGAGAAGACGCAAAGAGTAAGGTCCGGCCCGGAGCTCAGGTCTTCTTATCCTGCCTCCGAGGTCTGGCCGGGCCAGCAGACAGGATTTCCCATCTGCTCTGCTAGCGATTCGCCCAAGAAGACCCGGGCGACTTCCAAAAAACAAAGTCAGTCCAAGAATCTTCTTTACGCCCTGACTAGTGTCTTTGGGCGGTGGACCTCGTGGGACCAGGCCTGGGGACTCGCATAGAAGGAAGAGAGAACCCCCGCCCTCCCCACACTGCAGCGGGGCTGCCGCCATCATGGCGATCCCGGCTGCACCTGGACAATTTAACAGGGCCCGGGGCTAGAGTCCTAAAGCGGCCCTGAAACACCAGGCCTGCAGCTCACCGCCATCTTGGCAGAGGCGGTTCCCCGCTACACGCACCCAGGGGCGGGGCCTCGCGAGACCCAAACAGGCCCCACGTGTCAGGGGCGGAGCTCTACCCTGACGTCACGGCGCACGTCGGATGGAAGGAGGACTAGAGCCGGCAAACCGTAGCTGGCTTCTCGCGTCACGGGAGCTTTTTTCTCCCTCCCGTCCCACCTTCCGGACCCCGGGAACCCCGGCAACGGTTGTGGCTGCTGCCCCGCTTCAGGCGGGGTGTTGCTGAGCGCGGAGCCCGAGGGCGCCCGTGAGGTAAGGAGAAGCTGCGGAGCCGCCCTGGCGTCCCCGTCCACGCGGACCTTGGCGGCCCGGGACCCCCAGCGCCCCCGCTTTCCGCTGTGGTCTCGGTCAGGGGGCTTCCGGCGTCCCTCGTTTCCCGTCGGTTCTGCCTGGTCCTCGGAAGGCGCGTCCCGGCGCCAGGACTCCGCCCGCCGGGGCCGACAGCGCGTCGCCCGGTCTCCCTCAGCCTCTCTGCGGCGGTGGCGTCTCGCGGACCCGTGCCCGGCTGCCCAGGGCCAGCGCACCGGCTCTGGCAGGCGCCCGCAGCCCAGCCCGGATGCCCAGGGCGGCCGGGGTAACCTCGCTCCTGAGGCCCGCCTCGGGCAGGCAGCCCCCACCCCCACCCCCCAGCGTGGGTCGGGCTTGCCCAGGTGGGTCGTCTCTGCAGGCGGAATTGTTTTCCCGCGTGGCAACGTGCGGTCCGCTTGTGCTTAACTAACCAGTAAAAGTGCTGCAGAGTCAGCGGTGAGGTTAGGTGGAAACGTCCAGGCCGGGGCGGTGAGCTCTCTTCCCAACGTTTGACCCTTTGGGCCTGATGTGTATGACACCGAGATTTGATTCTGGCATCTTCACGCCCGTTTCGCCCGTGCCTTGTAAGCATGTTGTCGGGGGCTGCGGGGCGGCGAGGTAGCCGGGCTGAAGGGGACACGTTCCTAGGGCTAGAGATTTGTGTTAAGTTCTCAAACTTGGCTGATCACCTGGTGCACTTGTTGAAAAATACAGCACCCTGGACCGCAGGATCAGCATCTCCAGAGAGGGAGCCTGTGAGTGAGTGAGTGAGTGTGTGTGTTTTAAAACACGTGTCCCAGGTGGCTCTCATTTGGAGGCAGGTGTGGGAAATATTGTGTTAATCCGTCTCTTCTCATCCAGTCTCCCTTGTGACCAGCAGCCAATTTGTACAAGGTGTTGTGACCATGCAGAGGAACAGCTCAGAAGGAGTTGGAGCTGTCCTCTTGCTCTTGTTGGTGTAAGCAGATCTGAGCATAACCAGCATCAGTATTGAGATTGTTTAGCAGGAATTCTTCTCCTTAGCAGAAATTAAACACGTAATTTACTTTCAACTAGGTGTGTGTTTTACTTTGTTGTCTTTGACATTTTCCGTTTCTTCTCTACTGGCTTATCTCCTCTGATCTCACTCCTTTGCTATCGCTGCCAAACCTACTGGAATAGACTCTGATGCCATTGTTTCCTATCCTGTTTTTTTGTTTTTTGGTGTTTTTTTTGGATGCGTCCTCGGCATGTGGGATCTTAGTTCCCTGACCAGGGATCGAACCTGCGCCCCCTGTAGTGGAAGCGTGGAGTCTTATCCACTGCGCCACCAGGGAGGTCCCTAGAATCTTCATTTCAGAGATGTGCTCAGGCCTCTGTGTGGGGAGAATGGTGTGCAGATGAGAGGCGGGAAGCCCAGTTGGGAACCTTCTGCAGTAAACAGAGAGGATGGCGGGCTGTGCTCAGTTCAGGGCAGTGGAGATGGAGAGTAGATCCACTGGAGGGAGATTTAGGATGTAGGGTTGTTGGTTAGGCCTTGATGATTGACTGGAGAGAGGAGATGAGAGAAAGGGAGGAATGTGGGATGACACCCAGAATTCTAGTGTATGGTGTTCCTGGGGGACACAGGAAGTGGAGCAGAGTTGGAGATTGGGGAAGATGGCTTTACCTTTTGGATGTGCTCAGTTTGACCTGTGGGAGTCCAAGTGGAGGTGGCCCTTCTTCCACTAGACGTGCGGGTCTAAGGCTCAGGAGTGCTATGGGTTAGGCCATCAGTCATGGCAGGAAAGGGAATCACCCTGAACAGTGGTGGATGGGGAAGCGAAGCTGGCCTCCGGGAGCCCTGGGGGACGTCAACACAGAGGGAAGGGCAGAGGAGAGAGGCCAGTGATCAGGGCAGAAGGTGCCACAGAAAACAAGGAAAGAGTGTGTGGATAGGAGGGAGTGAGATGGTGCCCAGAAAGTGCCCTTGGAAAGGAGCAACATTTGCGTTCCTGGTGAGAGGAGTGCAGTGGCCTGGTGGGGCAGAAGCCCGACCACTTTTGGTTCAGAAGAGAGTAGGACGGGAAATAAAAAAGACAGGTTGTGAAATACATGTTAGGAAATTTTTGCTTAAAAAGTCCACAGGCCAACTATGCCACCACCAAGGTAATAAAAGAAGAACTTAAGGGCTTCCCTGGTGGCGCAGTGGTTGAGAGTCCGCCTTCCGATGCAGGGGACGTGGGTTTGTGCCCCGGTCCGGGAAGATCTCACATGCCGCAGAGCAGCTGGGCCCGTGAGCCATGGCCGCTGAGCCTGCGCGTCCAGAGCCTGTTCTCCGCAACGGGGAGGCCACAACAGCGAGAGGCCCGCGTACCGCAAAAAAAAAAAAAAAAAAAAAAAAGGACTTAAGACAAAGGTGGTGGCAAACATCAGGGCAGCTCATTGCTGCAATAATAACATTCTGGGAAAATATAATTGATACTGGTATTGGTGACCTTTGAGTGGAGAGAAATCTTCCTTCTGTTTTTGATTTTTCGCAAGGACCATCATTTTAGAATTTTAAAAATTAAAAATTGCTAATTGAGTGTTTTGGAGCTTTATTTCTGAAATCGCCTGGGCGGGGGGAGGGGGTACTTGAGCACATCTAAATGCCGAGGAGAAGGAGGTAAATGTGAGGGTATGTGAAAGAGGGAGGACAGCTGATGGAGCTCGGTTCAGGGGAAGGGGGCAGGAAGGGGGATCCAGGCCGTTGTAAGGGATTAATTTCTGACCCTGTGAAGGAAGGCAGGGATGGTTTGCTGATGCAGGGAGGTTTACAGGTGGCGTTTTGGGGAACAAGATGAGACAGATTATCTGCTTCGATGAAGGAAGAGAGAAGGTGGTGTTAAAGGTTGGGAGAAGAGCCATGTGTATGGGTTCAGAACCCGGATGTAGAGAGAGCTGTGCCTGTGGCTTAATAGGAAGTAGCCCGGAGCTAGGTAGGCGTGCCTGCTAACTTAAGGCACAAAGGAACAGGATCTTTTCCAAGTGTGACTGAGTGGTAATGGTTCAGAAGCAAGGAGGATGCCGACTGTGCCTCTTGATGGTGAGGTCAGTGGAACAGGGCTGGTGGCTGTGTGACAGTGACAGTTCCCTCAGGAGAGCTGCATTTCCATTAAGACAGAGGGTGGAGATAACATTAGTGAAGTGTTACCAACCAGGGATCTTGGCCTCCTTAATCAATAGAAATTTATAAGAAGCCAGACAGAAAATTCAGGCAGGGCTTTATTGGGCTCCTGCTGCAGCAGGCGGGAGTGAAAACAAGTAACAGTCTCCCTTGATTGCTCCGAGGCCGGCAGCGAGCTGGTTCCTTATGTGGGGTGAGGGCAGGGGTGGGTCCAGGAGTCAGGCCAGAGGGGTGGCTTGGGTGGTCTGCCTCCCCACTCTGGTGGTGGTGAGTGCAGGGGGCATGCACAGGACCCTGCTTTTGCTCCTGACCCCTGCTTTTGCTCCCAGCTCTTCAGAAGTGGCAGTTGGCTTTTTTTTGGTCTTTTTGTATCTTGTCTATAACTTCCCCCAGCTGTGCATGCATGTATATAGTTATTTTTAGTCCCTTATAGTTTCTTTGTATTTTGTTTGTATTTCATTTGTTCAGGTGTAAGCACTGCAGCAAAGGGTCCCAGGTCCTAGTCTGTCTCATTATCCCCTGAGGGATTCTACACCTTTTATTCTTAAGGGGTAAAGGGCCAAGTGTCTCATCATCTGGAACTTCTTCCTGCCAGACAGGGGCTGCAGACCCTAGCTTACCCTAGGGGTGTAGAAGTCCCTCTCTGACTGTTCCAAGGACCTGTAGGGACCTGGGCCACCCTCTGCTGGAATGGGTTGAATTCCTTGAGCCATCATGAGTCTTACCTGAAACTCTTAGAGCCTAGAAAACACAAACTTGCCCAGAAGGCTAAACAAACAAGGGCCAGAAAGGAGAAGAACACCAGTAGCCACTAAAGGGCCTAGAAAGGGAAGGAACCAGGGTAACTTTAGGAGGGCTTCCTTAACTGTTGACCAGGCAGTGGAGGCGATATTGCCACTTCTAAAATTATGAAGCCAGTCTGCCTGGGCATATATTTCCTTAATGTTAACTTCCACCTGTCCTATCACACTAATTCAGGTGCAGTAGGAAGTATTATCGCACAGACTCCACCTTGTTCTTCCAGAAGGTTATCAAGAGCTAGACGACTGTCAAGAACTAAATTCGCCAAAGAAACGAGAGGTCTTAAGTCCCATTAAGGCTTGTCTTGTCTGTTCCATCATATAACCAAGCTGTCTGATCTCAGTGTTGCTTCATGATAGGTAAAGCCTCCCCATGGAGCTGCCAGTCCTGTGGCCAGCTCTGCCTTTGCAAAGATCATTCCTAGGGGACTTCCCTGGTGGTCCAGTGGTTAAGACTCTGTGCTTCCAATGCAGGGGACCTGGGTTCGATCCCTGGTCAGGGAGCTAGATCCCACATGCATGCCACAACGAAAAGATCCTGCGTTTCGCAACTAAAGATCCTGTGTGCCACAACTAAGACTCCACGTAGCCAAACAAACAAACATATATAGAGAATAAAGATCATTCCTAGTGCTTTCTGGGTTTGGTGGTGAGCCTGACTGGTTCTGTTACAGATAAAAATCCCTCTTAACCCTGTAGTCCTTATAGCACACTCTCCTATGAAGTGAACATTGTCAGTGCATTTATATGCTATGGCTTGGTTGGAAAAGACAGGGTCTGTCGATAATTCCGTAACATATGATGGTTTGGGTGTCCGCAGAGGAAAACAAACCCTTCCACGGGTGCAGATCTGAATGTCTGTCTCACAGTTGTTAAGACCGGATAGCCCTTGGAGGACATAACTGTTGTTAGTACTTAAACAGTTAGGGGACAGCAGACTATTATGTTGATGATTACGCATATAAAGCTCTACAACATTTCTAACAAGATGTTCACGTATGATCCGCTGAGTACAGTAGCAAGAATGGCAAACAGGAGTCCAACCCACTACATCATTTTACTTATCTGTCGATGGTGCCTGTCTTTTGAATAGGTATCTCAGACCTTCCACTGGCTTACAGGTGTATTGCTCTTCTGTTGTAACCTGCGGGGTTTCTGGAGGTAAAAGCTTTAGTCTGGAAAAATGTACCCAACTAGATATCCCTTGCACTTTGACAGCAGTGGGAGTGGTTCAGATTACTTTATAGGGGCCCTTCCATTTTGGCAATAGTTGGTCTTCGGGGGACCCCTTTCCAGGTTTTAAGAAGAATTTGGTCCCTGGGATTTGTGAAGGAACAGCTCCTTCCTCTGTATTTTTAGTGGGAGCTTGCAGTGCCTTGTGGGTATAGTTCAGGATTGTCTTTTGAACTTGTCCTAGATTAATAATGTGTCTCAGGGCCTGGTTCACTTCTTCATCCAGTAGAATGTCAGTAGTAAGAAAAGGTCTCCCATAGGTCCTTATATTGTTTTACTTGTTTATTTTTTAAGGAGTTTTTTTTTGTTTATTTTTGGCTGCATTGGGTCTTCGTTGCTGCGCACGGGCTTTCTCTAAGTTGCGGCAAGCAGGGGCTAGCTACTCTGTTGTGGTGCGCGGGCTTCTCATTGCAATGGCTTCTCTTGTTGCGGAGCACGGGCTCTTAGGTGCACAGGCTTCAGTAGTTGTGGCAGGCGGGCTCAGTAGTTGTGGTGCAGGGGCTTAGTTGCTCTGCGGCATATGGATCTTCCCACACCAGTGCTCAAACCCGTGTCCCCTGCATTGGTAGGCAGATTCTTAGCCACTGCGCCACCAGGGAAGTCCTGAAGACATTTTTTAGAAAGCAGAATTGTGTTAATACAGTCTTTTATTCAATTTTAACATAATTTTATTTATTGAATAGTTAAGACAGTCACATTCCAAATTCAAAATATATGAAAGGGTCTATAATGAAGAGTTTTCCTCTTTCTAGTTGGACTTAATTTCTGGGAAATTTCAATCTTTTAAAAGTGGAGAGAATGTATAAAGAACCCATGTACCCACCAGCCAGCTTCAGTCTGGCTTCATCTATTGCCACTGTTCCGTTCCACTGGATTATTCCCTGATGTTGGCCTTATTTTAAAACAAGCTGAGACTGTGTCTTATGCAGTAAAAGGCAAGGATTTCCTAAGTTGAAATTGCTGCAAATCTCTTTGGGGGCCATTTAAGAGCTCTTTTACTACCACTGATCACTTTAAGATTTTATTTGCTTTTCCAGAGCTCCTTTCCTTCCTAAAGAGTATCTTTTTTCTCCATCTTTATGCCAAGAACTCTGTAGGAATGTCCCA
>NW_021703766.1:13019515-13039540 GCF_005190385.1 Monodon monoceros | reverse complement strand
TGTTTTTGGAACTCCTCTTTTGGAGTTAGCCTTGGAGCCAGTGGGATGTTTTTTTGGAACTACTTCAGTCATAACAAATGTTGCTCATTCATGAAACTGGAACTAGAAAGAGCAGGTTTGGACGATACGATGATGAAATTTTTGTTAGGCATGTTAGCCTACCTGTGGATTCCCAGATGTGGTGACTCACAGAACAGTTGGGTAAAGAGAAGAGAAGTCCAGTGACTAAATTTCTGGATGGAAGCTAAGTATAGTAAAGGATCACTGGCTGCTTCTCTCTGTTTTTCTCTTCTATTGCTGTAAGCAAAAATACACACACAGCTCGTTTTCCACACAGACATGGGCTCATGTTACATAACATCTTACAGAAAGACCCGAATGAACTTTTTGGCCAACCCAATACTTGAGTGATGAGTCAAGTACCAGGTTACTTGAGTGATGAGTCAAGTACCAGGTTCTTACTACTAAGTCAAGTGTAAGGCAGGATGTCAAGTCCAGTGACAGTGATAGGGACTTCAGGAGGAGGAATGGGGCTTTTCCCCCACAGCCATGCCCCCCATTGCATGGAGGGAAGGGATCTTATTTACCTGTTTTCAAATTCTCTTGTACACTTTGGGAACAGGTACAAATGGTTTTATGTACAACGTTTATTCTTAGTGATGGCAAAAACATATCTGGTTACCACAGATGCAGGACATTTCTCAGGCAGACACAGCAAGAGTAGTGAAAATGTCCGTTTATTCATTTACAAACTTAGTAACATAAAATAAAATTGAAATCTGACTTGATAGAAATACAGTGCACAACGTTAATACCACATTCGCAGAGGGCAGAAATGGTCTGTCACCCTGTGTGCCTGTCATCACCAGGGCTCGTGAGAACATCCCATTTACTAAAGTGCCTCGCACGTCTTCAGGACCACATGCTGATGCTACACATGGGATAGAAAAGGGCTGAGTTGAACTGCACGTTTACAAATGCGAAGAACGAGTTGTAGCCTTTACAGTAATTACAATGGCATTTTCTTACATCCCAAGAGTTGACCAGAGAGTAAAAGTGTTAGCTGTGCTGCTGGAAGACCCTTCACTGAAACGAGCTGCAGAAGCTTTCGACCCTACACCCATCTGTTGAAGGTACTTTTTTTCGTCTCCACCCACCATGTGACACTCTGGAGTGTAAGGCACTAGAACCTGGCTTGGAGGAAAGAAGTGCCCCAAGCTCCAGTTCTTGGTGTGCAAAAGAAATCCTGGCATAGATCCATAGAAACAGATGCTAAAAGTATCCTCTCCACTTCTTACAATTTCTGTCCTTGAGAGACAGAAAAATGAGAAGGCAGAAAGTCTGCAAAGGATGAAAATAGGTGTATCTAAATATCATGAGAAAAATGGCCCATGAAGAAACGTGTAATTCCCCAAGGGTTCTACTCAGAGAAGTCACGAATCATACACAAGGAGCTCTGGTGTTTAATGGATAAAAGAGAAGGCAAAGACGTACAAAAATACTCAGTCCTCTTGAAAAATAGTGTATTTGTAAGGGACTGCATATGCCAGCCCCGTGATGACAAAGAAGGAGCCTTACAACTAACGGAGCACCTTAAAGTGGAGGGCAGTGGCGGTGGGTGTGGGGAGCGGCTCTGATAACGTGGCTCCCTAGCTCCCTCACGACTCACTGCAGGACGTGGCTACTGCCTGTTATTTCATCTGCCGTCTCTTCCACTCAACTGTGCTGCTCCTGAGTCCATGTGCCTGCACATGACATGTGCCAGATGAAAATTCCTTACTCGTGAGAAACTTTTCTCTACCTCCTGTTGATAAAATGCTGCTTATATCAAAGTTTGTGAGGGATGGGGGGGGGGGTGTACAAAAAGAGAGGGGGGGGGGGGGTGTGTACAAAAAGAAAATGAACACAGTAGGTTATACTTCAGGATTGAGCACTGTTGACCAAATCTCTATCTTAGATACTAAAGATACTTAGATCCTTGCTGCCTACACTGGCCAAGAGGCAACAAAGATATAAAAAGGAACTTGTAATGCCTGAAAGCCAGCCAATGCAGTTGTTTTAGAGGCAGAAATCAAGGCGGAGGGGTCATCCCTCCAGTGAAGCAAAATCACTTTAGGAAGCTCCTATTATTCCTGCCACATACATGGTGGCAGTGGGGAGGGGTTAATGTCGCAAATGCATGCAAAGGCAGGATAAAGGAGAAAGCGGAAGAGTTATTTTTCACGTTGAGTTACTTTCTTGGAAACAACAGCCTAGGAAAGAAGAGATACAGCTAAAACTGTTGGTCTGTACAAGGAGGTAGAATCCAGGGACAGCACACCTCCTGATGAGAATCAAACAAGTGACTTGGTGCAGAAATGGGAACTTTGGGGCCAAAGTGAGACTGGGGTTAATCACTGGGCTAAATGGCATCTCTTGCATTTGGGGGTACAGGGACTTCTCAGAAAAGCACTAGAATGTAGTGGGAACTGTTCAGTTTTCTCTCCTGGAGCTTGTCCTGCCCATGCAGTGCTACGTGACCAAAACACAAGTTAAAGGACATCACATTGTGCTATCCAAGCAGGTAGGTCTTGTCTGTCCCTTTTTGCTCTAAAAACTTTCTGAATTAGAGCTTTTATCACAGACAAGAAATCTTTAATGTCAGTCACATGACCATGGGATTTACATGTGGCACAAGTAGCTAGGGGCTTATCTCAAGAGAGGAGAAGGCTCACAGGAGACTTGCAACCTTGATTCTCCATCACTTTGTGTTTCTAGGTTCAAAATGATTCTTCAATTGCATATGCTGAGAAGATTGTGGAGCCCCTCTCCCAAGACAGCACAAGTGGTGATAACATCATTTCAGAGAGAAGAAAAAAGTACCAACCACCTAAAACGAGTCCAGCTACTCCTTGAACAATCCCTCCAACCTCCAGGGAGAGGTGAGTTGTCACAGAAAGCAAACACATGCGGTCCCAGTGCCCATCGCAGATGACACAGAAATGAAGATGTTTTGATTGTCAACTATGCTTGAGGCAGGAAAGAGTCACCCCCTTCCCTTTAGGACCAAATGGAGAAAGCTACCAGATTCATATTGCTATATTTGAAGATTCATATTGCTATATTTGAATGAACCAAAGGAGACTTGAAAGATGAATTGTAAAGTGCTGGAAGATAAATATGTAAGTTTCAGGGTACTCAATAAACAAGTGATTTCCCCCCCCAGAATCTTAACATCTTGTCAGTCTTAGAAGTGTGACCCCTATTTATGGACAAGATGTGATTTATGCATAAATCTAGATTTTCTTTTGGATTCACTCCCAAATAACTTTCCATTTATAAAGACGACTTTGCAGTGGTGTGCATGGGATACCTTTAGTTCTACATCTGTTTCCATCTTCTTGGGTCAGTCGGCTCCCTGCTGGTAACACCTGCATTGTCTGGTGCCAGTTTCCTGCTCTCCCAAGTTTCACAGCTGCTGTTCACTGCTCTCCAGCTGGGCAGCACCTCTCCTCTTTGCCTAGAAGCAGCATCTCTCAGCTAGTTAAATTCACATTTGCACCAAAATACCAAGGCCCCCCGACAGAATTCTAATCACATACTCCCTCATTAAATCAATGAAGACCTCGTAAGAAGGTGGACACTAAAGTCAGTGATCAAGTGGGTAAACAGAAATCCCAGAGAAATGCCAGAACAGGCAGACACCTGAGAATTGTAAGCTGCTCTAATAAAATGAAAGGATTGTCTCTGATATACTTACCTATCAGAACTAATGCATCCAAGATACTAAGATAACAAAGGCTATGGTTAATTAAAATCTCTAGCAGCCATTTGTTTGCAAGGGTAAATTAAGTGTGGGGATGGATACCACAGTCTGTGTGATCCAAGTTCCACCCTTAGAAAATAGAGACACTGCTTAGAAGTGCACAGGGCGCTCTTACCCCAAGTTACCTTCTATTCCAGAAAATGTGGAGAGATGTCTGGAAAGAGAAGACGGAAAGCAGACCTTGGGCTCAGGTAACATACGCTCTCCATACTGGGAACCCTCAAGGGACCCAAGTGGGTCATCTCTGTGTGGATCTGTGTCTTTTGTGCGGGGGAAGCAACCCTGGGGTCCCAGTAGCTCTCTTCAACTCAGTGTGGCCACAAGGTTTAGTTACTCAGCCAGGATGCTTGTCCTGCCTCCCCCGTCCTAAGGGAGAGAGCATGCACTGAGCCAGTGGGCCTCCTGTGGAAGGGACACATGAGGCTGAACTGAAAGTCACATGCGCTTGGAGAAGAGGAACATCAAGGTGGGGTGACTGAACTGTGAGTAGCTGAAAGAAAAGCAGCACTGTTTCATAGAAAACTCAGCATCGCTGGAGCTTAGTTTGAGGTCACACCCTTTCAGCTAGGAAAAGCAACACTAAAGGCAACATGGTCTTTCCCTTTCAAACACTGTGGCTTATTTGTTTAGTCGGTTAAATAAACCACAACCCTCCTCATAATAGAGATTAGCAAGAGATGAAGAAAATTATAGGCAGGTGGCCCTAGCCCAACAGTCTGATAACTGGGTCAGGATGGTTAACTAATCTGTGCTAAACCCCAGGTAACGCCCACATGATGCCTCTCATCAGCGAGGTAGATGGTCATCCTCCTGCTAGAGGTATCAGGGTGCTGACCCACAGCACAAAGGGATGGGAGAAGGACCTGCCTGGCTAAAAGGCGTAAGCTATTCCACACAGCTGTATCACACAGACAGCAGCTAGCCAGAATTCACAGGTTACTCGAGAAAACTTAGCCCCACAGAGAGGGACTCTTACCCTGAGGCCTGCACACCACAAGCCTCCCTTGCTTCAAGACCCAGCATTAAGTGAGGCTGTCACTGTAACCCACTTCCACAAGTGGAGTCTGCCTCTGTCCTGCCTTCCTGTCCCCACAGGAACCTGAGATGGGGGGAGGGATGACCAGCCCAGAGTGAGTATCAGGAGATGGGAAACTGCAGAAGGAGGGAGGAGAAGATGGAGGGACAAGAGAGGGTGCAAAGGAAAAGTTTTAACGCTTAAAAATTATATCAAGGAGATAAGACAAGATAAGAGGTGGGAGGCAAAGGTTAAATCAAGAAGAGGGATGGGATCAGGAAGAGGAGCTCCTAAGATGACTAGAAGGTGGGGGGACTGCCTGGCATTACTTCCCGTGCAAGTCGCTGAGCTCCACGTCATCCTTTCGGCGCTTATGGGTGAAGAGGGACGTAACCGGGTAGAGCTTGGCCTTGGCCTGGAACCGGTGTCCTGCGATGTCAATCTCATATTCTCCCCGGTTGATGAAATCTGCTGTCACCACCTGCTCTTCTCCGGTGTCCTCGGAAAAATTGTGCACAAAGCCCAGGCACACGTGGCGCTCCAGGGTGTAACCATATGCGCTGCTGGTGGTCTTGCCCACGTACTGCCCGTTTCGGTAAATGGGCTCCCCCCACCAAGGCCAGAGGTCCAGGTCTGTGTCGTGGTCGTCCAGGATGAACATAGTGAGGCGTTTGTACACCCCGTTCTGCTTCTGCTGCAGCAGGGCATCTCGCCCAATGAAATCCATCCCCTAGGAAAGAGCACAGAGACAGCATCACCGCTCGGGACCCGGTGTCGCTGCAGTGGGCTGCCCACTCCCCACCACACCCCTGCAAGCTCTGGAGAACGTGTGCTTCCCCCATGCGGAAAACTGCATTCACAGTATGAAAGACACCTGCAGAGAATTCTTGTAACAACACAGGTACGCATCACTCTCTTTTCTATTTTATAAACACATTTCAATCACAAGACCACACAGAACAAAAATAGGAAGAAAAATCAACACTTGAAAATGCTTGCTAGAATTATTTTAGAAAAACAATGTTTTTATATAATCTCAACCAGCAGTCCATGCATATATATCCGTATTCTATGCATAAATATTTACATATGCATATGTCCAAAAAAGAGCAGGATAAAATAAACTCTTAACAATGCGTGTCGCTGAAAAAATATTCTTTTATGTTTTTCCCTATTTTCCAAGTCGAGTATTCTTTACTTTTATATCAGAGAAAAATAGTTACCTAATTGCTCAAAAAGAACATCAGAGATCTACTATACTGATAGGGAATGACTGCTAAGATATTTTAAGTGAAAAAGGCAAGGTGCAATATACCAAGTATACAGTATCCAACCACCAAGGTTAAGAACGTGGTGAGGGGAAATTACTCGTCTGTTTGCACTGCATGGAAGCTATCTACAAGGAGAGGCAGGACACTGCTGCTTCTGGTCAAGCTGGCAGTGGGATTGGGTGGGCTCAGAGGTGGGAAAGAGCCTTTTCATCCTCTTGAATGGTGATTACGAAAAAAATTAGGCAGTGGAACGTTGTACATGTGGCATATTAATGAATTAGCACAATCAACTCAGAAAAACTGCCCAGAAAGTACTCAGTCTAAAAGAGAACAAAGTGCCCCAAACAAGTGTTGTCTATTTATGATGTTTCCATATTAAGTGTTTTATCCCATAGATACATTTGGAGGTCTCAACACCTATACACTTTTCCTCCCACCTCAGCTCTTCCTGTTCTCATGCAGGCTCCCTGCTCAGGAAGCTGAGGGCAGAGTGGAGTGTGCACAGGTACAATACCTTGTCTAACTTCACCCGAGACTCTCGTCCGCATTCCAGGGGTGTGGTGAGGGTGTTTAAATCCTGACCCCAGAAGGCAAAAAACTTTTCAATTCGGAGACTACGAAGAGCATAATACCCAGCATTCCGGATTCCATATTTCTGTCCAACACTCATCACTTCGTTGTATACGTGCAGGGCGTACTAGAGGGAGAGACAAAAGGTCAGTAACCAGCAGACCTTCAGAGTTAAACACGGAATCTGTCTGGCAGTGCCTGACGGCTGACACTGTTACCTGGACAAGGGAGAAGGTTGTCTACAATCCTCAGGAACCAAAGTGCTGCAGCCCAGGCTTAAGCTCCATGAAAGCAGCACCTTTATCTTTTTACTTCTCTAAAATGTCTACGATCTCAGTATATAGCACTTATTTTTTTTTATTTTTATAGCACTTATTAAATAATAACTCACAGAAGCTCTCTTACCACTCAGTAAACGACCAGTCTTGTAACTGCCTCTCCAACAGCCATGCATCCTCCACTAGCTTTGGCTTTGTTTTTTTGCGCCAGTTCCCTGAACTTGGTCCTTCCCTTATGCAACGGCCTATGCCGTGAAACTGGTGTTACACATAACTCTAGACATGCACGCACAACTCTGATTTGTCACACGGATTATGGCGTATCTTAAGAGACCTAGAGTGAGTCACAGAGGACCCCAAAAATCAGAGCTCTCCTACCCGTGTCCCACAATATCCAGTCTCTCATGTTGTTGTTCTTGGTTCCAGACACGTTTAAGTATCACATAACTTAAATGAACAAAAGTTTTCCAAATTGAAAGCAAATACTCAAATACTCTGTTAAGTCTAAAGCCCAACAACAAACTACACTGTTTACTTTAAAAACTGTAAAAGTAAAACAGAAAACAAGACAGAGGAATGAGGAAGACAGATACTGTATAATCTCACTTATATGTGGGATCTTAAAAAAAACAACAACTATTAAACAACAATAAAACCAAAATAGCAACTAAACTCATAGACCAAGAGATCAATTTGTGGTTACAGGTGGGGACTGGAGGAAGGTGGTCAAAAGGTACAAACTTCCAGTTATAAGGTAAGTACTAGGGATGTAATGCACAACATGATGACTAGGTGACACTGCTGTGTGATAACATGAAAATTAAGAGTAAATCCTGAGAGTTCTTCTCATCACAAGGAAAAAAAAATTTTTCTTTTTATTGTGTCTATATGAGATGATGGATGCTAGTAACTAAACACTGTGGTAATCATTTCACAGTCTATGTAAGTCAATCCATTATCCTGTCCACCTTAATCTTATACAATGATGTATGTAAATTATATCTCAATAAACTGGGGGGAAAAGTCAAAAACAAAAATCTGCTTCATTGGTATCGCAATTCTTTATCCTGGCAATGTATGTTGCTCTATAAACTGCACTACTGCAGCCGAACAGGCATTGACTAAGCAGACTGCTGTGATCAAGGCAACTTTAGATGTGGAAAAGGGAGTCTGAGCTATTGGGTACAACACAGCCTGTGGTATGTGTGTAAGTGAAACACTGCAAATAGCAAAGGCGGGTGGAGGAGACCATTGGAGACTGGCTGGGAAACGAGAGTAAGAATGAGCTGTATCTCGGGCGGGTTCAGTGTCTCAAGCTGAATGCTCTGTACTTGAATTAAGAAGACAAAGGTTTAAAGCAGGTGAGTAGTCTTGGGCTAGAGAAGAGCAAAGCGAAAAGTGGGTCCCCACTACTTATTTTCTCACTAGATGCCAGGGATTGAGTGTGAACAAACCAATCTGCTATCTGCCACCATGCTTTGGAAGGCAGCTCCTCAGAGACAAGTATAAGCTTCTTGAGGACAAAAGCCAGCTTGAAAAGAACCCAAGCAGTGCACAAATTACCTCTTGGACTCACAGAAAACAGGGCTTCTCCCTCCTGATGGGCTTGGCTGATTAATGACCCAGGAGCAGGTGGTAACACCTGAATGACCATATGGCACTTCAGTACAGGCAAAACATATCAGCTACATGCATATTAACTCTTCTCAAATCATGAATAATCCCTTCACCTTAATATTGTTATAATACTTTTTGAGTGTGGAAAAGCAGATAAAATTTCATGGGCTGGTAAATCTGTGCTTCATTTAATAATTAAAAGGAAACCTAACACCATGAGTAGTATGACTATGTCAAGAACATGAGGTTGAAGATCACTGCTACTTGTCACAACTGGACAAGGGAAAGAAAATGCAGGAATAAAAATTGTTAAGAAACAAAAACTATTATTGTTTGTGTATGGTAAGACTGAACCCTGGAAATTCCAGAAATCAACTAAAAAACAGCTATAAACAGTAAGATAGTTTAGGAGGGAAACAGGTTAAAGCATTAATATACAGGGAAAAAAGCTTTCATAAATCAGGAGACACCAGAATAAAGACACCCTTCCCATTCACAACAGCAACATCACCAAAATATTCATATAAATTTAAGAAATGTATACCATCTACATGAAGAAAACTTCAAAATACCTCTGAAGGTCACCAAAAAAAAAACCCCGCATAAAGAAAGGTATATTTTGGTTGTAAGATTCAACACATATAAGAATGTCAATTCTTCCTAATTTACAAACGTAACAATCCAACAACTCAGGGTGTTTCTGTTTTAACTAGATGATTATAAAAGTTTATAAGGAGATCAGCTCGGTGCTTTGTGACCACCTAGACGGGTGGGACAGGGAGGGTGGGAGGGAGGGAGGAAGACGCAAGAGGGAGGAGATGCGGGAACATATGTATGTGTATAACTGATTCGCTTTGTTATAAAGCAGAAACTAACACACCATTGTAAAGCAATTATACTCCAATAAAGATGTAAAAAAAAAAAGTTTATAAGGGAAAAAAAGGAAACAGGAATTCGTCTTTTCCAAGCTATGAGGGAGGATAAGCATTACCAAGTATTAAAATATACAATAAAGACTCAGTAATTAAAACAATGTGATACTGGATATACAAATAGAATAAAAGTCCAAAAATCTAAATATATATAGACACTTAGTATGTGGTAAAGGTAGAATCTCACATCAACTGGTCATCCATGTTAGAAAAAATAGTTTGATCCATAGCTCATAAAGTACCAAGAGACAGTGCAAAAGGTTGGAGCATTTAAATATGAAAAAACAAAACACACAAACCCATAAATAGCAACAACACAAACTATAAAAGCACCAGAAGTGGAAAAATTTTTTAACTCTGGAGTGGGGAAGCCCCTTCTATGTATTAAACTCTAGAAGCCACAAAAGATTCATCAATTCACCTACAAAAAAAATTTTTTGCAACATATGAAACATTTCCATAATAAAAAGTAAAATTTAGAAAACCCTTCTGGGACTTCCCTGGTGGCAGAGTGGTTAAGAATTCACCTGCCAGGGGACACGGGTTCCATCCCTGGTCCGGGAAGATCCCACATGCCACAGAGCAACTAAGACCGTGTGCCACAACTACTAGAGCCCGCGAGCCACAACTACTGAGCCCACATGCCACAATTACTGAAGCCTACGTGCCTAGAGCCCGTGCTTCACAACAAGAGAAGCCACCACAATGAGAAGCCCGCGCACCGCAATGAAGAGTAGCCCCCGCTCACCACAAATAGAGAAAGCCTGCGCCCAGCAACAAAGACCCAACACAGCCAAAAAATACATATATAAAAAAAACCCTTCCATGTGGCAAAAAAAAACAAATCAAGACAAATGATAAACTGGAAAAAAAATTTACAACTTAATAGTAAGGACTGGTTGGCTGATTCAGAGAATGCCTAGAAATTGGGGGAAAAGACCAATAATTCAATACAAAAATGGACAAAAGATACTGCCAGGACATTCATTCATGCAACATTTATTAAGCGTTTACTATGTGCCAAGTATTTCTCTAACTGCTGGGGATATAGAAGTTAAACAAATATCCCTCCCTGCCTTTAGCAAACCTACATTTAAACGGGTAATGTGATGAACGAGATAAAGAAAATATATATTCTATGAGACAGTGGTAAGCACTCTTGAGAAAAATAAAACAGGGAAGGAGGCTAGGGAGGAGGGGGCCAGAGACTGCAACTTTAAATGGTCTCTTCAAGAAGGTGAGGTGGGACTTCCGGTGGCGCAGTGGTTAAGAATCTGCCTGCCAATGCAGGGGACATGGGTTCGAGCCCTGGTCCAGGAAGATCGCACATGCTGTGGGGCAACTAAGGCCGTGCACCACAACTACTAAGCCTGCACTCTAGAGCCCGTCACTCTAGAACCCGTGAGCCACAACTACTGAAGCCTGCACGCCTAGAGCCCGTGCTCTGCAACAAGAGAAGCCACCACAATGAGAAGCCCGCGCACCACAATGAAGAGTAGCCCCCGCTCGCCGAAACCAGAGAAAGCCCGCGGGCAGCAATGAAGACCCAACGCAACCAAAAATAATAAACTTAAAAAAAAAAAAAAAATGGTGAGGTGTGGGGACCTCCCTGGTGGTCCAGTGGTTAAGACTCCGTGCTTCCACTGCAGGGGACGTGGGTTCAATCCCTGGTTGGGGAACTAGGTAGGATCCCACAGGCCATGCGGCGTGGCCAAAAAGTTTTTTTTTTTTAATTAAAAAGAAAAAAAGGTGAGGTGTGAATAAGACCTGAAGCATGTGTGGCTGTGAGCTTGGGCGGCTCTACAGGGGGGAAGGGATATGCCAAAGAAAGGGGAAGGGCAAGTGGAAAGGCCCTGAGGCAGAAACATGTCCAGCAAGGAGGGGCAAGAAGATAGGGTGAGATGAGGAGCAGCAGTGTGGAGGAAGGTCGGCAGAGCTGTGTGCGCCCTGCAGATGGGCTTTTACTCGGAGTGAGATGGGTTTTGACAAGTAGCTTGATCTCTTGCATGGAACTGCACCCATCAGCCCAAAGTCTGACAACTCTGTGTGCTGGTACAAGCAATAAAGAAAAAGACACTCTTGTACACTGCAGAAGTTTTTATAACAGCAAAGGACTAGAAACCCTATAAATGTCTATTAGTACCAGACTGGTTAAATAAATTACGATTCAACTATATAATGGCATACTATATCATTTTCATTAAAAAATAAAGAAAAAAGAAAAAGGAAGCTCTTTCTCTTTAGGTACTGGCAGGGAAAAATCTCTAAATTGCTAAGTAAAAAAAAATCAAGATGAAGAACAGCAGTAAGCCTCCATTTGTGTTTCTAAAAAAGAGGGTTATGAATATGTCTTTGAACTTGCTTCCATATGCACAAAAATCTCTGACATGATATAAACTAACAATTATATCACTGGTGGTGGCTGGTGGGAACTGGTCGGGTGGCACTGAATACTTTTTAGAGGTTTTTAGTTTTAGACCATGTAAATATATTACCTACACAAAAAAAGTACATAACTTAGCTAAAAACGTTAAAATCTCTTTAACGCAGCCTACCTCAGTGACCAAGGCCCGGTCAGACATGGCGCTCTAACCCTGCCAGCACCCATCCTCTCGTGGTTCTCACCTCTATAGGAATGTAAAGCATGAATCCTGGCTCTCCCGTGTGAGTCATGCTCATCACCCGGATCCCATTTGCGTAGCCCACACTCATCTCCTGTGGAAACAAAGGGAGAAGGTCATCGTGGAAACCGTTAGGGGAAGTGGGCCCCTCCATGTTTGTTAGAGGAATGAATGCCTGAGGCAACCCCTCTCATTAGCTCTGTACCCTGTGTTGGACCCTAATGGAGATAGATGTGAATGAAAATTTCTTCCTCAAGACAGTCTGTTTCCAGGCATTGGGGTCATTAGGAACAGAGCACAACCTTTCCAATGCTCTTCTCATGAACAGCCCCAGTTCAGGAGTGCCAGCCAAGCCAGTGGAGGGAAGTGGAGGCAAAGTCTTTGAAAAGCATGAAATACTTCTTTTTAGAAAGTCGTGCTAAAGATTTGTTTTAGTCAGAGACGCCGGGAGCAATGAAGACCAGGCAAATGTGTTCCCTGGCGGACCTGGCAGCCAAGTCCTGGGTACCTGCCCCACAGAAGATGATGCCGGATGACCAAAGAACACCGTTCACCTGCTACCCTGGGGGAAGAGACTGGGCTTCTCATGTTCAAAACGTGTTTCCAGCAGCTCAGTTACCCAAAAGGGGCCCCTGACTCAACCACCGTTCCTGCAATGGGAAGCGGTGAGCCCCAGACGGCCCTAAAGCAGACTGTTTTCATGAGGAGCAGGCATCGCAGCGCGGTACGCCGCAGGCGCACGCGCGTGGTTACTTCTTCAAGGAGCAAAGAATGTACCGTGACAGGGTCTGCTGCCAGCTAACAGAGCTTCCTGTTGCTTTAACTGTGCCATGGAGAAAAAGGAGAGCTGTAAAATCACTTAAGAGGTGGATCCTAACTTCGGTTTGAACTTCAAAGAGCATCCCATCAGTAACTGTCCCGAAGCTGCTTGTTACAGGCTGCCAAAACATGTCTGTCTGGACCTCTCTAATCAACCACTTCCCAGAGAGTGTGTTCAGTTATCATTCCTTTTATTCAGTTACAGTTTGTTTCACTCAGCTCTAGTTGCCAAGTATAAGAAAGAAAATTTATAAGAAAGAAAGAAAATTAAGTAAGTTGTTTAGGGATTCACCTAAACCATTTCTTACCTGAAGGTGCCACATGCACAGAAGTTACTTTGTGTATGGAAAAGAGGAAGCACGGCATGGAGAGAAGGGACCTGACCTTGACTGGCATTTTTTGGCATCCGCATCATAATACTGTAACTTAAAAATTTAATCCACCTCTACAGAAATCAGTAAATATACAGAACTGATATTCACAGAAATTAGGTCTTCAAAGATATCAATGTTTATTAAACAAGAAGAACATGAAGACTGAAAAATAAAGAAATGGATTTATTCAGTCATTCTGTTTGCTTAATAAAAGTCAGAACACGCTTTGTGGGTATTAACACCATAGTGAGAACATGTAATTGCCATCTCTGTAAAAGAAATATTCCCTGCTTATTTAAAAACTACAACTTTACTAGTACCCACCTTGCAAAACAGACTTGGGAAATGGTCTGGAGTCATAGGGGCATAGGACAACTCAGACAGCACATCCACAGCTCGAGGACCAATCAGGTTGAGGGCTAAACGGAAAAGAACAAGAGATGTCTGGCCGCTCCAGGTGAATAGCTGAACCAATGGGAAAGGTCTGCTCTGGACTTGCTCACCTATGGCCAGGTGTGGGTGGCAAGACCATGAAAATGTCCATTTGCTTAGGCAATCCTAGGGTGGACTTGATTCTGGCAAATACACTTCTCCTGACAGGGCTGCTTAATGCTGCTACTGACTCCTGGCATCTGACCGCCTGGCTAGTGTGTTGCCTCTTCCTGAACAAAGGAAGACAAAACTCCACAGCCTCCTTTGCAACTAGATTGGGATCATGAGGCCAGGGGATAGGAGCCCACTCCCAGGGCTGGCCAAACCACCCCCTGCACAATTCCTGTTCCCTGGGACTTCCTTGATAGTCCAGTGGCTAAGACTCCATGCTCCCAATGCAGGGGGCCCGGGTTCGATCCCTGGTCAGAGAACTAGATCCCAGATGCCGCAACCAAGAAGTCCACATGCCGCAACTGAAGATCCCATGTGCCGCAATGAAAATCCTGCATGCCTCAACTAAGACCCGGCACAGCCAAATAAATAAATAAATATTTAAAAACAAGACAAAACAAAAACAATTCCCATTCCCCTCCTCTTCCCAGTGTGGCTACATGATGGAAAAAGCCCCAAACCCAAATCAGTACCAGGAGAGCCCTGAGGAGAGCTGCCCACCCAGCCTGGATTCTGTCACATTTATGACAGCACCTAAGCTAATTACACATCAAATACCCTTAAATGGACTAGAAAATAGGCTTGCTTCAATAAGCTTCTATAGTTTTCTAATCTGGCAGCGAGAAAGTAATCATATTTGCTACCATGATGAACTGAGGATGAGGGCCTGGTGGATGCGAGGGGCAGGGGTCCATTGAGGGTAGGGAGGGGTTAAAGCTGGAATCAGGTGGCAGAAGAGGAGGGGTTGCTCCCTGAGAAGACTGCTGAGGAAGAGATAATACGGAAATTAAGTTATCTATCCTTAAAAAGTATTTACTCATTAAAGAAAAAATAAAAACTAAGGGGAAATTTTGAAGAAAATAATACTTAGGTAATAAATATAAAAATACTTTAATAATGAGTCACTCATTCATTCAACAAATATTTGCACTCTGATATGCTGGCTGTAGGGGACACAGCAGTAAACAAAACACAAAGAAACTGAAGCACTAACTCATTCACACTTCACTTATAAAAACATGGGGAAGCATTAGAGATCAATTTTCTATGACCAGGAGCCTCTTCCAAGATTCTAATTCTGACACTCATTTTTGAATATCAGATATAGAGAAGGCAAATGGAGAAGACAGATCTGGATCAACTTCGATCAGCTGGCTTTTCCTCGCTCAGCTGACTGCAGAGGGCCCCCTTACCAGTGTATTTCCAGGTGACGTCCTCCAGAATCAGGTTGCTGTCTTCTGGCATGTATTTCTTAAGCCAGGCCCAACAGTGGACCTGTTGGTCGGTTGGAGAAATCATGAAGAAACTGAAAGTGAGACCCAAAAGTAATCAAAACCAGGCAGCAGGAGAATGATTAGGAAGCAGTAAGTTCTCAGTTAGTTTCAAAGCAACGAGCAGAACACTGGCGAATGATCTCTTAGCTTTTAGGGAAGGCCAACTGCACATACTTCTAGGATATACCACATAATGATGAAACAGAAGATTCTGGCTTTCTGCTAGTGCCAAGAAATTATACAGACCTACTAACATAAGATAAGGCATTTTTCCTCAATAGAGTAATTTTTCCACACCAAGTTTTACATAATCTGGTGGGTTTCTTTTTTTTTTCCTCCTGGTGCTTTTTGTGTGTGTGTGTGCTGGGCTGCTAATGAACTGGCCATGACTTTGAAATGTTTTATTGTCCTCAGTGTGTTATTACAGTTTCCTGGAGAGGTGAGCTGAGTGCTCGGCTCCGCCACAGCCATTAGGCGGAGGGAGCAGAGTGGCAGCCGGCTCACCTTCGCTTGCTCAGCCGTGCTACGCTGCAGTCATTTTCGTACCCTCCGCCCTCGTTGAGCATGCCGGTATGCACGATGTGGCCCACGGGCACGTCAAGGTCATTGGAGAAGAGGTATTGGAGAATTTCTAATGCCTGATCCCCGGTGGACTGTAGGTTTAGGGAACGAAGCAGAGAGAACAAACATGAGAACCTCTGGCCGGTAATGCGGCCTGACAAGCAAAGTCACTTGCAGAGAAAATTCAATTAGCCGTACTCGTGCAACAGTATTTGCAGATTTGCTCCACTGCAACGAGCTCCAGAGAAAGCTAGCTATTGATTCTAGTGTCAAATGAGCCTCTGCAAGCAGATAAAGAACCAGAAACAAAGCGCTAAAAATTCCAGAAAATGTTATAATACAGGTGAAACACTAAAATATATCAGAGTTCTTAGTCTGCTTTGAAGTGACAGATGAAAAACAAGAGGCATTCAATAAATACGCAAGTTTCCAAATCTGTTCTTTTGGTTCCCAAATACTTACTGTTATTTCAAACTTTGTGAAAGAGGACATGTCAATGACACACACGGCCTCCTTACAGCACTTGACTTCGGACTCCACAATCTCAAACCAGTCTGGCTTGTAAAAAGTCTTGCTCTGCTCCAAGGCCAGCAGGTCTACAGGACAGAGAAAACCAAAGGAAGACAGAAAAGGAGGGGACTTGTACTGGTGAGTCTCCTTGATAGATCAGTAGAGTATAACAGGTTTTTATTATTTATTCTCCTAGGAAGACAAACTAGCTATGCACATTTAAAAACAAGGTTTACTATTCTTAAGACAAAAAAACCCCAAAAAACAAAAATGAGAACGTGCCTTCTTACCCTTGTCTGGTGGCACAAAGTACTTTGGCCTCTCAAATCCATGTTTCTCCATCCACCTGGCTCCTTGTGCATCCAGCCGGTCATACAGAGGAGATGTGCGTAACTGCCTTCCTGTCTGGAAGTCCCAGCGGGGAACCTTCAGATCGTACAGCAGAGCTAGGAGAGAGAAGAGCAGTCTATGAAAGCCCAAGGCACAGAGCTGAGCACCAATATCCACGGGCCTCTGGAGTTGCTCCTATTCAAAAAAGCATGCTTTCAGGCTGCTGTAGCCTGATTTGCCAAACAGTACCCAGTGTGACACGAATGTTCCAGAAGAAAGGATCACATTGCAAGAGCTGGTAACACCCCTCCACAGACTTATATAGCTGTGAGTCACATAACAACTCTAGATCTTTGTTTATAATTACTGTTCCAAATTAGTAGGTAGAAACAATGGCAGAAAGGTCAGAGTTCTAAACCTTGTTAAGCTCCCAGCAGAGATGAAGGTTATGTCTACACGGGACACAGGTGGTTACAAAGTGTGAACAAATGGCACCTGATTCTTTCCAGTGCCTGTGTTGTTGGAGTCTCAGACCTGTTGCACACGTTTCCTAATATTTAGCCATTTCTGAAGCAAAAGGGCACACAGCATACCTTGATTTGGTGGTTCTGAAATCCGACAGGTTGCAAAGTATTGTCCCAGTGACAAGATTTACGTAACAAAGGGAGGGTCAGAATTCATTTCTCCTAATGTCCAATCTGCAACAGTGAATACGTAAAATATCCAGAAAGAGTGTGATCTCTAGTCTCTTGCAGAGAGAAAACCGGACTTCACACCAGGCCAAACAAGAGGTACGTCAGCGCGGGGGGAGACTGGGAGATGACAGAGAAGGAAACCAAGCTGGCATCCTTATACTGTGACAGTCTCCTCTGGGCTTTAGGTTCTACTTTCCCTTTCCCCGTTTTCTATCATGCCTGCAACTTCCATCTCATGAGAATCCGAGGCGGCCACCAAAAGTACTGTATCATCAAGAAGAAGCTCCAGCTCATTTACAATTTGCACAGCTTCCAAAGTAACGATGGATGTAGAAACCTAGACTCTTAACAGTTCAACACTGTAACCAAAATATTCACTAAATAACCTTAGCAGTTACACATACTGCTTCCAGGTCCTTTAACTCCCATGGATGTGAATTCTCTGCCCCAGACCAAAAGTGAGCACACAGGTGTGACAGGTCATCCAAAGGCCTCATTGCTAATGGAACCTCCAGCTACTAAACCAGCAGTCCGTCCTTAAACAAGAATGCTGGTCACAGCCAACGCAGAATCTTAGTCCTGAGGATAACTATTCCCCAAACAGATATATTTGGTCAAGTCCGAAAACAGTTCCTCAGTATACAAAAATGAAATTACAATCTGATTTGGTTCAATTCCTGATTCAAAAGCTATCGCTAAAGGGCACACTGGAAAATAAAGCCAAGACAAAGTAGTAACAAGTTAAAAGCGTCCTTCAAAGTCAGAGAGAAGCAAAAACAAGGAGAAAGAGCAGGAATGTATGTTTGGTATTTACATGAGAAATGGTTTCCTATCTTGCTAGCATAGGATGGGTTAATGAGGAGAGTCACTCAAAGGAGCCTGAAGCTTTGAGACTAACCTGGCAAATTCTCTGCCTTGGAAAGCAAACCATGATCTCAAAGACCAAGTGGGGAGTGAGAGCATTCATTCTGACACAGCAAAGTGGAAAGGAGGCAATGCTGGGAATGTTCAAGAAGCTGCTGCCAGGAGTCTGACAGGAATCACCACCTGTACGTCCTAGTCCACTTTCCTGGTCCCCGAGGTAACTAAGATACAATACACTAAAGAAAATGTTCCATAAATGTCACGTGGGCATAATGCCCCCAACACAGGCCTGAAACAGCCAAACTCAGACGCCCAACTTGAAGCAATTACTAAAGAACCAAGGAAGAATCTGCCCCTCTGGATGACAGAACCAGTCAGATGCCTGCAACAATGGGCAACGGGGATAAAGCTTCACTTACGCATGACTTCCATGACACGGTGGCGCAGGAAGGTTCGGCTGCTCTGGAGGGCTCCAAAACGCTTCAGGTCCAGTTCCCAGACACTTTCTGAGGGATAGCCATGCACCATCCACTCAGCGAGGTACCTGTGTAGATGGGGGAAGTTGCTGGGCCTCTCAGCACCGTGATACTCTCAGCGCTGTGCTAGGAATCAAGCACCAACAGAATCGAAAGACTCTATCTTGTCAAGAGTGGTTGAGCAATTCTGGGCAATTTCCTTAACTTCGGGAAGAAACAAATTATATCCATCTACTGCTCTCACAAGACCGCTATGAGGATATGAGCTCTAATGATAAGATTCCCTAGAAAGTATAGAGATAAGCCACATTCCATACAAATGTACTCCATACATCCAATGGGTTTTTTTTTCTTTGTTTGTTTTTTCCTGTAAAAAGTCACCTCAGGAGGTTATACAGTTATCTGGCCATATCGCCTTTGCTCCAAACATTTTTGGTAACTTCTACTCCATAACTGTCTTCAGAGCCATTCTACAATTCACTCAAGAACACTGGTCAATTAAAAAATGTTTTTAAATTGTGGTAAAAAACACACAACGTAAAATTTACCATCTTAACCATTTACAAGTGTATACTTCAGTGGTATTAAGCACTTTCACGTTATCTGTAACTCTCACCACCATCCACGTCCAGAATTCTTTTCATCAAACAAACTCTATATCCACTAAGCAGCCCCTCCCTACTCCCTCCTTACCCTACCCCTGGCAAGCACCATTCTACATCTGTCTCTATGAATTAGACTACTGTAAGTATTCATATGGGTGGAATTATACAGTATTTGTCCTTTCAACACCGGCTTAATTTTTAATTTATTTATTTTTGGCTGTGTTGGGTCTTCGTTGCTGCGCGCAGGCTCTTCTCTAGTTGCAGTGAGTGGGGGCTACTCTTTGTTGTGGTGCACATGCTTCTCATTGCAGTGGCTTCTTGTTACAGAGCACAGGCTCTAGGCATGCGGGCTTCAGTAGTTGTGGCACGTGGGCTCAGTAGTTGTGGCACGTGGGCTCTAGAGTGCAGGCTCAGTAGTTGTGGCGCATGGGCTTAGTTGCTCCGCGGCATGTGGCATCTTCCCGGGCTGGACGCGCAGGCTCGGCGGCCATGGCTCACGGGCCTAGCCGCTCCGTGGCATGTGGGATCTTCCCAGACAGGGGCACGAACCCGTGTCCCCTGCATCTGCAGGGAGACTCTCAACCACTGTGCCACCAGGGAAGCCCCCTCGCTTAATTTTTATAAGTACCAAATTTGAAAATAAAAACCTGTGTGATCAGCATGATCTTTTACTTCACTCACCACACTTGGCTATTTCCAAACTCAAATACATATTCAAAGGACCAACATTTGTTATGACTGAAGTAGTACAGAAGAATATCCCACTGGCTCCAAGGCTAACTCCAAAAGAGGAGTTCCAAAAACA
>NW_021703766.1:13018755-13019115 GCF_005190385.1 Monodon monoceros | reverse complement strand
TGGGACATTCCTACAGAGTTCTTGGCATAAAGATGGAGAAAAAAGATGCTCTTTAGAGGGAAAGGAGCTATGGAAGAGTAAATACTACATCTGGCTATAGAATCTCAAAGGGATCAGGACTCATGGAAAAGCTCTTAAATGACCCCCAAAGAGATGTGCAATAAAAGGCAATGTTTTCCTAAGTTGGAACAGCTGCAAAAGACAGATCCTCAACCTGTTTTAAGGTAAGTCCATCGTCAGGGAATGATCCAGGGGGACAGTGGTAAAGATGAAGCCAGACTGAAGCTGGCTGGTAGGTACATGGGATTTCTTTATATTATTCTCTTAACTTTTTTTTTTTTTTTTTTTTTTTTTTTTTTT